>NW_015174861.1:737004-783030 GCF_001447785.1 Gekko japonicus
GGACTTTGACCACCACGCCCACCTCTAGCTGGTTTTCCCCGTGCGGTGGCCATTTTTCCACTTTGTTTATACTTGAAAACCTCCTTCACTCTTCCTTGAAACAACGCTGAATTTTCACTGCAAACACAGCTAAGTCTCTCGCGCACAGTAGCGATTTTCCTCTCTCCTCCCCCCCTCTGGTTTCTTAACACAGTTCGATTTGTTTATGCCTGGGGGATCTCCCCCGGCTCCGCTTCAAGGAGGGGGGGGGAGAACTCACATTTCAAAAGTTTTTCGCTTGGCTCCTTCTCCGGATCATTAACGGTCTGCAACCAGACACCATTTAGCTTTGTGTAATTCGATAACCCTCATCTGCTTGTCCTGGCCGGCATCGGCTGGGCTCGGTGAAAACCGAGCCTCTCAGGGGGCGGACCAATTGGGGCAAAGGGAGCGCTTCAATTCTCCGGCAGTTTGCCATCGAAGAGGACACCCCCCCAAGTGCCCCCGGCTCGGAGCCTTAATCCAAGCCTCACCTGGGGGTACCACTTGAGGTGGCACCCCTCCAATCCCCACTGGAGCGCGGAATGCCTCTCCAGCGTTAGGGGAGAGCCTCCGCCATCGCCGAGCCACAGACCGGAAGAGCACATTATCATCTCAGTTTTCATTGAACCATAATTAGTAGCTGGTAATGGAACCTAAATTTAAAACTATTTTATTTCTTCTCACTGTGTTTACTTATGTGTTGTCACCAATGTTCCCTTTAAGCTGTGGAGTTTTGTGAGCAAAAATTCTACTTTGTGAACTACTGGCATTAAAGTTGTGAATGAGTGATTTGGCTACTGCATACATTAGTTTGCTCTGGAGCCATCCTTCCTGAGCTAAGACAAAAATGTGTGAGCTGGAGGCTAAAAAACTGTGAGCTAGCTCACACTAACTCAGCTTAGAGGGAACACTGGTTGTCACCTCTTTTTTTAAGGTGGGTATGTATGCTGAATGCCCATTTATGCTTTTAAATATGGAAGTCATTCTAGTAACTTTCTAAGTGGTTAGTCATTCTTGCTCCTCAGCATAAACACCATCGTCACTTTTTTTGGAAATGTATGTGTTTACAAGGTCTGACAATCCAGGCATTATAGGGTTAACTTGTTTACCTAGTATTGCTATTGTTTAGACTGACCTGGAAGGGAAACCTGGCAGTAGAGCCAATGGGGGATTAGCTCGGGAAAAGTAACTTCTGTTGTGATAAGTGATTGGTTGTTTGTTCCAGGTGACTTCCTTTCTAGGGGTCGAGAAGAAGGACAGATTCTCCATTATCTGTGTTAGTGTGTAACAATGGTTGAACTGTAAGCAGGTTAGAAAATGTAGCTCTTAGATGTTTTGTTTATTTGTAGGTTCCCTGTATACCTTTTACCCTTAAAATAAAGGTTTTTAAAAGCAAAGAAATCTCTTATTTCCAATAGAGCAAGATCCATCGATACTCTGAGTATTTTAAATACTTTTGACTATTTTACAACAACTTTCTCATGGGATGTCTGTATTTTCATATGCATACCTTTTATTTTTCTTTGCCTTAGTTTTTATGCTTTATTTTCTAACTTTATATTGTTGTTCTCCAGATATGGACACCTTATTCATAAGTTTTAAACTGACAGTTTGTCCTTTTCTTTTCTTAGTGCACTGGTGCTTTCATATTTATTTTTTCAAAGTTTTGGTCTCCTCTTTTCACTGTCCATTTGACTTAAAACCTTTATTATGAATCACAGTGGACTCCTTGGAGCTTGTAAGGTGTATACTCTGACCCACAGCTGTGGCAGCCATACTGCCCCTTCCCTCTGCAAGACATCTTATGGGACCAGGACAGTGTGGTTGCCATTGTGAATGTAGCATCTCAGCTGGCTGTGATAGGAGGACCAGATGCCTTTCTAAGAGAAGGTCTTCTCCTGAGAGGAATCTGGACCTTACCCGTCTGTTGGCTTGGACTCTGTTGTAGCCACCATAATGCCTTACCTTTGTAGATGTCTAAGGGCAAGGAGAAATCAGTATCTCTTTCTGGAGCTCACTAGCCATTGTGAGGCATTTCCTGTGTGTGTGTGTGTGTGTGTGTGTGTGTGTGTGTGTGTGTGTGTGTGTGTGTGAGAGAGAGAGAGAGAGAGAGAGAGAGAGAGAGAGAGAGAGAGAGAGAGATGCTGCCCCTCAGCTGACAGAGGAATGGCATTCTGAAACTCACCTCCTACCCGGGAAACTCCTACCATGTACCTGCTCTGCTGCAGAAGTTTCCCAGGCAGATTTCGGAATGCCATGTTTCTGCTGATGTTATGGACACCCCTCTGCCCACTGACAAAACAACAGCTTGCATGCTGACCCTCTACCCAAACAGTTTTCTGGGCCATAATGGAGCCAGGGTAGTCCACGTAACCCATGAGGCAGTCCATATAGGTATGGTCAAGATCTATTATGGTTCACTTAACTGCTTGACTTGTGCACCCTGGTCTAGTTAATCACCTTCTTATATCAGCTGAGGAAAAAACTGCCCTGTAGCTATAATTGCCAACTCAGGGTGGGGAAATTTCTGGAGACCTTGGGGGTGCAGCCTAGGGACTGTGGGTTTGGGGGCGGTGAAGTATCTCAGTGGGGTATAATGCCATAGAGTCCACCCTCCAAAGCAGCCTTTTTCTCCAACGGAACTGATCTCTGTAGTCTGGAGATTATGTGTAATTCTTGGAGATCTCCTGGCCCTATCTGGAGGTTGGCAACCCTAACCTTTTCTGACAAATTCTATAATGGTTCTGTCTGAGCAGTTAGCTGCATTGTTTCAGATTTCCACTTACAGTTGTTTCCTCTGTCATCCACTGTTATGAGCTTTGCTTTCTGTTTCCTCTCCTGATATGTACGGATGTTGAAAGGAATGCTCAAGTCACTTACATTCAAGTCAGCTTCTTTTCACCACCCTTTGATGTTTATTGGGGCCAGATATTTCCCCCATTTTTCATTTACTTTAAAAACAAAGTAAAACATCTAGACTTTGCTGGATACTTCAAAGGTCTTCTCCTGTCATCAAATACCCCATCCATGCTCTTTCCTTTGGTCCTTTTTTGGCACTCTGCCCATCCACACATTGGATACCCACTAATATGGGGAATCATTAATTTTGCAGAGCATGTATACCAGATAGACAAGGCCACATCATTACACTAATTCAATCAAGGTGGAGTGATTTAAGTTGAGGCAGTCTTTTAATATCATGAAATCATGATTTAAATCATACACACAAAAAAGTCTATTTTATTTTGCTCATTCAAGAGTCATTGATTTAGTCACTAACACTTTGTATATATCTTGAATAATGATGAATACTGATGGGTTAAGTCTAACCACTAAAGCATATCCATTTAAAAGGTGCACGCACTCTGTCTAGGAGGCTATATTTCACATTATTTAAATAATTCTAGCTACATAAAATAAAAAAACCCCTGCTCATAGCATCCTGTGGCTTGGTTTAGACATAACATGAAACAATGGTTTATTTCAACTATAGACGATGAAATCAAGAACCCACAGCTATCACTCAGTCACGTTGGCAAATCCTTGTTTCAGGTACGGTTGCCAACCCCCCCCCCCCCCGGTTTGCCAGGGGTCCCCACACCCAACACCCACAGCCACCCATCTCTCTCCCTTTAAGGGTGTGCAACCCGTGTTTCATCCGAAGCGAGAACTCCGCAAACTTGCAGGGAAAACCAAGCTTCGTTCTTAAAAGGGAAACACAGCTTCCCTTAAAGGGGAAACGCCAGCTGCTGGCTACTTTAAGTGCAGGGAACTGCTGTTTCTGGAGATCCGGTGCACGGCTGGGGGGGGGGGCCGCCAAAAGGGAAACACCAGCTACTTTAAGTCCAGGGAACTGCAGTTTCTGGAGATCCGGCACACGGGCGGGTGGTGGTGGGGGCTGACGTCCCCAACATGGCGTCATCATGTCGGGGATACCCCGCCCCCTCCAAGAACGCCCCCAAAGTCCCCCGCTGGGGGTGGAAGATGGACTTGGCAACCCTAGTTTCAGGGCTTTCTTCCTCTGTAAAAATAAAGTAGTTGCTATCCCAGTTTGCAGCCAAAATTTTGCCGTGTCCACAATTTACTTTCTGTGTGCCAGTACTGCAGGGTCAAAAATCTATGCTCCTTTCCCCAGAAATTAACTCTTTTTGTCACATCAAATCAGAAGACATTAAGAGAACACCACCTCCCCTGAGCCCTGTTCACAAGTTACAGTGAATGCACTTACAATCCACGCACAGTGTACTCTCAGTTTTTCTTTATATGTGCATTGAATAATTATCACATTACATTCACTGCACGGACATGCAACATAAATTTCGTATTTATCTCCCGTATCATCTATAAAGTGAACACATGACTCTTTGATCACATGTTGGTAGAGCCAGTTTGGTACAGTGGTTAAGAGTGGCAGACTCTAATCTGGACAATCAGTTTGATTCCCCACTCCTCCATATGAAGGCAGCTGGGTGACCTCGGGTCAGTCACAGTTCTCTCAGAGCTCTCTCAGCCCCACCTACCTCACAGGGTGTCTATTGTGGGTGAGAGGAAGGGAAGGTGATTATAAGCCACTCTGAGACTCCCAAGTGAAGGGCGGGTTATAAATCCAATTCCTCCTCCTCCTCCTCCTTCCTCCAAATAGATGTACGCACATATCATGCAGGTTGAATGTGTGAGTTCACTGAAACATTTGAACAGGGGCATCCTGTTACTGGTGACCTCATTCCACTGTTTCTGCCACTGGATCTTGCACACCACAGATTCTGAAAACACTGCTGATGTTGGAAGTAAAGGACTGCCTGCCTCAGCCTCCAGACTATATGGCGAGAGAGTCAGCTAGCTAGATAGGCAGACTAACCTTTCTTCCTGTGTTTACTCTTCTGCCACTGTCCCCTTTGATATATAGAACAGGCATTCTCAGGGAACCTCCTTCCTTCCCTTCATCCTCTCCCACAATACACTTATCCTTGCACACACCAAAAGGGAGGACATACTGTCTCCATCTTGGCACCATAATGCAGATGGGCCTCTTACCATCTGTATCCATCCTTAGTAAGACTAGTATACTATCCTGTTCCTATCCTTTCCTATCTAGAACGTAGTTCCATAATAAAGTGACTATTACTAGACTCCTTCGTCCTCTCCCACAACACACTTATCCTTGCACACACCAGAAGGGAGGACACGCTGTCTCCATCTTGGCACCATAATGCAGATGGGCCTCTTACCATCTGCATCCATCCTTAGTAAGACTAGTATATTATCCTGTTCCTATCCTTTCCTATCTAGAACGTAGTTCCATAATAAAGTGACTATTATTAGACTTAAACTGAAGAAGTGGCTCTGTGTGTAACTTTGTGACTAAGCTTGGATACCTGGTGCAAAGATGCTCCTGCATATGTAACGAAAATACTCTGCTAAACTAATCTGGGTACTGGACTAACTATCCCAGTTAACCCAACAGCTGATTGCTAGATTGATGAATTTTTGAGTTCTAACACTTGGTTGAAGCACTGGAGGCAATGTTGTGGAGATGTTTTGTGGCTGTTAACATCTGCAGTTTTATTATTCTGTTTTAGATTGGGTTTGGCTTTAATTGTTCATTCCCCTGAGGCTGTTGGAAGGGCGGCATATAAGCATTTTAAATAAAACAAATGGAAGAGAGAGAAATGAGCTCTGTTGCAGAAATTACAGGCAGACATCTGATCCTATCCATACTGTTCGCTATGAGCAGGACTGAGGTCTGTTTGTGAGTAAATGCCTGAAGAGTATGTGCCTTCTCATGAGTAGTAGAAGAAGAAGAGTTGGTTTTTAGACCCTGCTCTTCACTACCCAAAGGAGTTGGTTTACAATCACCTTCCCTTCCTCTCCTCGCAACAGACCCCCTGTGAGGTAGGTGGGGCTGAGAGAGTTCTGAGAGAACTGTGACTGATCCAAGGTCCCCCAGCTGGCTTCATGTCAAGGAGTGGGAAATCAAACCCGGTTCTCCAGATTAGAGTAGAAATTTCTCGAGATTTCGGGATGGTGCTGAGGGAGGGCAAAGTCTGCAGAAGTGGAGGAGCTCAGCAAGGATGAGATGCCATAGAATAGACCCTCTGAATCTGGCATTTTCTCCAGGGCAACTGATCTCTGTAGTCTGAAGATCAGGCAAGGCCGGCTCACCCACTAGGCGAACTAGGCATTCGCCTAGAGTGCTGGGCCCTGGATGGGATCCCCCCACCGCCAAAAGCCCGCAAGCAGCTCTCCAAGTGTCAGCACTTCGCTAATTGGGGAGAGGCATCCGGTGAGCATCCCCCGCCTGGAGACAGGACCTCCCTCCCAAACTGCCTTCGGAAGCAGAGCACGAGAGAAATCTCTCTTCCATCTTGGAGGGCGCTGCAGGAACATGTGGGGCATGCTCGCTGGGTCTGACAGCTGCAGGGGGGGAGGCGGTGGTGGCGGTAGCAAAAGGGTGGTTGGCTCCAGAGGTCTCCAGGCCCCACCGGGAGGTTGGCATCTGCACCACAAGGCAGCCTCGCCTAGGACGCAGAAACACCTCGAGCCGGCCATGAGATCAGGTCTAACTGTGGGAGAACTCCAGGCTGAACCTGGAGGTTGGCAACCCAGCCAGACCCAAGCCAAGACAACAGGTATTGGGCTTGAATGTGAAGTGACAGTTTTTCAATTCAATTTATTTCGGGTCTATATTACCGAAATATGACAGTTAAGAGGCAGAAAAGGAAGGGCCAGGAGAGGCCCACTTTCTCACCGTGGCATGATGCCATGAAGGTGGGATGCTCCCCGATATGGGGAAGGGGCTAGGCATTGTTGTCCCTCTGTGTTTTGAGAAGGAGAGTAGCAATGTGGGCCCTTGGCACAGGGGAGAAGGAAATTCTATATCTGCTGAGCCCTTGAAAGAAAGAGTCTAGGGGGCAAAGGTTCAAAAATTTGTTTGGCCTACCTCCCCCTTTTCAGAGAAAAAATTACTCAGTGCCCCCCTGGATAGCTACCTTCAAGAAGGGGACAAAAAGATGCAGTTTGTGGATCTACACCTGGATTGTTCCAGCCCACCTGGACCGTTCTAGTGCCCCTGAGGCCCACTTTGGGAACCAGTGGGACTCTAGGCCAAGGGAGCTGCAGAATCTCTTCAAGAGCCTCCCCTGAGAAACTAAGATGGGAGGGAGGCAAAGCTGAGGAATGAGAAAGAAGATTAATCTAACAAGATGCAAGTGTTCTTCTTTTTGCTAGTATGGTACATTAAAAGTGGCATCTTCCATTCAGTAAGCATGGCTGTAAAAGAAATGTCCTGGTGCCAAAAGGAGAATAGGGTAGGTGACAGGCGAGCCTCAAGGGGGAGGGACTTCCATAGGCAAGGTGCCACTGCCGAAAAAGCCCTGTCTTTGGATGCCACCTGCCTTTCCTCTGAAGGTAGGTCACAGAGAGCAGGTCTTATGCAGACCATCTAAACTTGGGCAGCATAGCCATGTCAGATAATGTGCTTTAAGCTACAGTTCATATGTCCATGCTCATGTCTGGATGTTGTGAAATAACTATGTTGTCAGCTGGTTGCTCAATTTTCCCCAACCATTGTTAAATTATAACTTACCGTGTTCTCACCTCTTGAAAGATGACATGGTCTGGATGTTTGCTGAAGTAGACATCGGAACAGTTCACCCAGTTTGGCTTCATTACCATATCAAAAACGAGCTGACAAGGTTCCTGTGAAGTGGCTGTTTGCACCATGGCTTTGGCTCAGAGAAATGAGAAATTTCCCAATCAGTTCTGGGAAGCTTTGCTGCTTTGTTGGGAACAGTACAGTCCTCGCAACACTTTCTGTTGTAGGGCAGCATTGTCCTCATTGTTGTCTTTTAGGCCCCTGGGTGGGGGGTTGACCCAAGCAGGAAATGAGCAGCATTTGAAAAAAAAAAAGCCAAATCTCAAGAGGCAATGAAGAATTTTCAGCTAATGCAAACTGTTAACATGTAATGACGACAAAACAGGAGACAGGAATTAATTAGATGGCATTGAGGACTCCTGGGAGTAGGAGTACCACTTATCGTCTGCTGTCTGGCTCCCCTACTCCTTGTAAAAAAAAGGAGATGATTTCTGAGCCACATGTTTGTGTTATCCTAGGCCATTCCCAGAAAGGGCAACCTGGCACTTGGAGGTAGCTTGGTCAATTGGTCAGATATCATATTGCTATAAACACAAAAAATTGAAAGGATTCATTGGTAAAATAGTAATAAAAATAGTCCAACCTGCTCATATCCAATCTATTTGTTGTCCTTGTGGTACAATGCCTTCAAGCTTTGTAAAGAGAACAGTGTATCAGGTCATTATCATTCTATTTCCACCCCTCCCTCCAAATCAATGAAATTGGGCTAACTTTCATCATATTAGATCCAGGTAGTCAGCCGTGTTGATCTGAAGCCGTAGAACAAATTTAGAGTACAGGGGCACCTTTAAGACCAACAAAGGTTTATTCAGGGTATGAGCTTTTGTGTGCAAGGCCCACTTTTCCAAATACAGTGGAATGGGAGGTAAGGTTCAAACTTATAGATGGGCTGAACAGCAAATTAACATGTAACATGATAAAAATGTTTTAAGCTATGCAAAAACAGAATTAAATAACAAGCTAAGGTTAAAAGGTCAACAGTCGTAAAGCAATAAATATGTCAAAATAATTCTGTGACTCTCCATTCAATCTTTCATCATATTGATAAGGACAACCTTCAAGAGATACAGGCATGCAGAAGATCATTTGGTAGGTGATCAGTTACCCCTGTTCCACAACAGCAAAGCGCCTCAGGATATGGGACCCCAGAATATGTTCCTATAGAATACATCATTTATTTATTTATGTCATTTATACTCTGCTTTTCTCCCCAGCGGGGATGTGGAGCAGCTTACATCATTTTCCTCTCCTCTGTTGGACCCTCACAACAACACTGTGAGGTAGGTTAGGCTGAGAGCATATGACTGGCCCAAGATCACCCAGCAAGATTTCATGGCAAAGTGGAAATTCCAGCCTGGATCAACCTGACCCTTTAATCTTTACACCTCAGTGTTGCCAGGTCCTCCCTGGCCACCGGAGGGGGATGGAGGGTAGGGTTGTGAGTGTTGGAGTGAACAACTCAGCATGCCTGGATATTGGGGGGTGTTACATCACTCTAAGGGTATATAGGTGTTATCTCCTGGAATAAGATGACTCGCTTTGTCTTAACCTGGGAGCTGCCCTCTCACCCCCTCCTCTCTCCCTCTGTCTTCTCCCTCACTTCACATGGCCTTCCATGGAGACACATGTCTCTGCAGGTCTCTCCTGTAGATACGATGCCCTCATACTCCCATATACATGATGCCGGATCAGCTGGCCATTTGTGATTGGAAAATTACTCTTTAGATGAGGCTTCTTTCTTTTCTTTTGACTGCAACCTAAATATGACCTGGATCTACTTGAATAAATGTAAGTTTACCTTTTTTGTGATATACTTCTTGGGAGATTTATTTACTGCACTCAATATCATACTTCTGTGACTAGGCAAACTCTGGTATATTAACCAAGGCCCCGGTCACACAGGCTGGATATCGCGGGGGGGAGGCGTGGCTAATGGCCCCAGCGCAGTTTGATCCGCGATTACACGATCAGACACGCCGGCGGCACACCACGGGTTCTTCCCTTGGTGCTGGCGGGTAAACAAGGGACCAGAGGGGAATGCCGCACGCCGGCGCGATCACACCATGGGCATCTGGAGGCAGACCATGGCAAACGTTTACTAGTACCTTGGAGGTGCTAGTTTTTTAATGCGCATTGTCGGCGGTAAGCCACGGGTGCGCTCCACTTCCCAGATGTTGGGGTGTGATCGCGCCCGGATAATCCGCCCACCATCTGTGCCTCTCCCGTGGCAACTTTGCCGTGTGACTGGGGCCCAAATATCTCAATAATGAGATCCAGGTTGGGAAGCTCTTGGAGATTTGAGGATGGAGCATGGGGAGGACAGAGACCTCTGTGGGGTACAATGCCATAGAGTTCACCCTTCAAAGCATCTCTTTTCTCCAGGGGAACTGATCTCTGTAGTTTGGAAATGAGGTGTAATTCCGGGTGATCCCCAGGTCTCACTTGGAGACCAGCACCCCTATTTACACCACACGGTCTGAAACTGGAAGCAGAAAGAAATGTCTTGCTTTAAGATAAAAGTGTTATTTCAGTGAGGAATTGACTCATTTTGCTTCAAAAGCAGCACACATGCAAACAGAGAGGGGGAGAATTCTGGTCCCTGTTAGTCTTACTGCTAGATCCTCTTAATACTTCGTATTATTTTAGAAAGAGCCTTTAGGCATGTAAGCAGTCTGGAGGATGGTATCCTTTTGAGAACCTTTAATAGTTTGCAAATATGAGCAAACTATTTACATATTTAGCAAACTGCTTGAGACAGTACACAAAGCAAAAACAACACAAAGGCTGTGATCATACACACAATTAGACCCAACACAGGCACGAATGCCTGGCAGATTTAAAGGGCGCAATCACACAACATCTGGGAAGCGTCCCGCAGCCGTCAGCAACCCATTCTGCTCTGCCACAGAAGCGGAGTTAAAAGACATCAGGGAAAATCTGATAGTAAATGGTTTGTGACAGACCACAGACTGACTTTCTTGTGTCTGATTGCTCCAGTGCACTCTCATGGCATCGGGATGGTCTGATCAGGCCATCCCAACTCCGTGCAATTGTTCCCCCCCCTTCGCAGTATGCGCATCATCGCAAACTCCATAGGGAGCCCTCAGTGCGGGGGTGTGATTCATTATTCCCTCGGTTAAGTGCATGGGGAAAAAATGGCACAAAAAATGACTCACCCACAGGTGCGTCTGATCACACACTGACGTTTCTGCACCCGCAGCTTCAAAGGGAGGTGTGAACTGGGGGTCAAATTCTTCCAGAGGAAACAGCCTCACACACACACCCATTTTTTCTGGCACGTGTGACCGCAACCAAAATCATCAAAACAACATTATCAGAAATTATGAACATTAAAACATATGTGTAGATGTGTGGTGATTCTTCTCAACATGTCCCCTCTCCCAAAGAAAAAAGCACCTGCAGGATTTTGGAATCTTGAGTAGAGGACCACTGGAGGGGTGGGAAAAGAGGCTGCTTAACTCTTCCCCTCCTAGCAATTTGTCCCTTAAACTGGGCCCACCCAAGTTGGTTTCTCACCTGTGCAGGATAAGGTACAGGTCCCTGTATTTTTTGCTCTGCAGGGAGAAAAGCGGCTTGAGTGGGGCAATATTGAATGGGCACAGGGTTAGCAGAAAAAGTACTAAGCAATCCCTTTCCCCTCTTGCACACTTAAGATTTCAGCTTTCTTTTCCTTGGGGGGGTGGGAAATGTGTCAGGAAGAACATTCACAGAACTACATTTTACATGGCCCTGAGCCGTTGAAGAATTAGTATAAGGAACATTACAAGAGGCCACCTCCTTTAATCATAATTTAAAGACTCCTGGAATTTCCATAATTTGCAATGGCAACCAATAATTTAACATAACTCTGTTTTAGTTGACACAGAACATGTTGCACTTTCCAATCTAAAATAGAACAGTGGGAGCATTGGCTGGCAGGAGAAGTGATGTAAGGAATTTGGTTAAACATTGTTCAGTCTCCAACAAATCACAGTTGCCTGAAACCTGGGCCACCTTGTGACAACTGGGCAGATTACACACGCTTCATAAACCTTTAGAGCCATATAAGTCAAATCTCCCCCCCCCCCAGTTTCTGGAAAAACAGTCTCTGTGCCTTAGAGTGGGGGATAGTATTGAGCCTAATATATTTCTCCTGTGTCTTCCACTTTCTGTTAGCTGAGGAATAAATGTCTAGCCGTTTATATGAGTCTACCTGGTCAATTGTGTATGCATCTAACATCCAATTATAATGTAGAGGGCTTATGTCTGAAGACTGTGATCTTTGTTTTGGGATAATTAATGGCAAAATGTTCTGCCAAATAGTAATCACTAACATTTTTAGCAGACTTCTTAACCCTCATGATTTTCATGCCAAATAGGATCATGTTGCCTGCGTATGGTAAAATTTATTATTTTCAATTTTAACTGGAAAGAAACAGTCCAACACAGAAACCACACTGCTGATGAAGAGGCTTGACTCATAGGGGAACCTTTTATTGTGTCTTCTAAAAGGGGCTTTTGGATGCGTAATGTGACCATCAGAATCCATATGGATTCTTTGACCTCTGCATTACCGCACAATTTCTTAATTATGAATGGAAGATGTTTATTAATCATCCCTAATTTTTGCTCTTCGATCCCTACTCAGATGATCAAAGGCTGACAAAAGATTGACAGTGGAGGCAAAAATAAATTGTTTTCTGCCTATAGTATGTTTGTGGTTGAGATGCATTTTAATACGAAACAGTGATGTTGACAAATCTACTGCCCCAGAAGCCAGTTGGCTCTTTAGCTAGAAATATATTTTCAGCCAAGTTTATGGCTAATGTGGGTATAGTTTTGCTGTTTTTACTAGTGAAGTTAATGGAAGGGTAGTTCCTTGGGCATGATCAATCTCATTTCAAAAAATGGGAACAACGGTACTGGTAGATCCCTTTGGGAAGCTGCTGATCTTTTATTTAATTATTTACTTCATTCATTTATTGTCTACCTTTCTCTTGCTGAGGTTCCAGGTGGATTATACAATGTAAAATAATGTAACAAGAAACACACAGCCAATGGTGAATACAACTGGCTTACAAAAATTGAGAGCAGTGCACTAAGATGATGGAAGATATACAAACAATGGTATAAGATATATGAACAATGCAACATCTGGTCACAAAACTGGAGAACAATGCAATAAAGACAGTGTAATCTATACAAGGAACAAAGCAATGAAAGCTGTATAAATTTTTTACATATGTTAACTACTACCTTATTTCAAATTATAAAAATCCCCTCCTGAATTGTATCTATGAAGATGCTAAAAATGGGATGTGGCACCTTGGCTCTCCTTTAAAGATTTCTCCAGATTCTTTTTAAAAAAACTGTCTTGTTTTAGCTCACTCTTTCTCCAAGAAGCTTAAAATGGTGTATATGATGTCCTCTTCCTTCTGAAACTGCTGTCTCAGGGTCAAATTAGATGTTAGTTTTAGATTTTAGAGACAAATTCATTTTAAAGACAAATCCATCCATTTAAAATGCTGTAAGGGCCCGGTGGGGCCCATGGTGTAGTGGGAACAAGGGACCTTGCTCACGCCCTGTATCTTTTCAAATGGCAAAACAGCACCCCCCAGTGCCCCCACAGCTGCTTGTCAGGATTTCATATCCCCTGTATCCCCTGAACAGAAAGTATTCATTTCCTCAAAGAGATACTTTAAATGGAACCTGCAGTCTGATGCCCTTTGAATACAAACAGTGGATTATTATGTTCTTCTGCTCCTCCTTCACTGCTCTTCAGGACAAAGTGTCACAAACCCTCCTTGGCTCTTGGCATCTCGCAGCTGTCCCTGCTCCGCCCTGCCTCTCGGGGTTCAGTCTTGCTCTTTGTCCAAGAACCAAGGGGCCTGGTGTTTAAAACTTACTTTCCAAACACTCCCCCCCCCGCCCTGTTTGGGATTCGTCCTTGGTAGGATCTGCCACCAGCAAAAGGAATTCTTTTGAACCTGGCCCCTTTTACAAGCCAGAAATCTGTACATGTGTTTTGTGACGGAGAGATGAAGGTATGTTGGCTTCTCTTATTTCCAAGAAACATTGGCTAAAGCTTGTGGTGTGTGCTCTGCCTTACTATTTAACTTAGCTCTAATGACCCAACTTCAATATGCATGTTACCTGACTATATTAACAGTTCCAAAATATCACCATGCATTTACACTGGCTAGGACTATCTGCACTCCTGATACAGAAACATTCCATCTAATTGCAGATTTTGTCCTTGCTCTGTTAACCTGACTGAGACATTGGTTTATGTGTTTTTCCACTGTACAGGCATGCTTGGATTTATTGAAACCTGTGTTGGCTGATAAGAACCTATTCTCTGAGCAGAAGACTCACAAAATCTTATTAGCATGGGTTGACCAAAGAACTACTGTATCTGTGGTGACATTTTTGTGTTCTGTGATGAAAATACATGCTGAGATAATGTCCGGTGCATAATTTACTCAGATTCTAACCTTTCAACTGTTAAATATATTAGGACAAGTGATGTATGGAGACATTTTATGTACATAATTAATTTTATATTAGTGTTTTTCTCTGTTTTTACTCTGTTTCTAAATGGCCTATGGGCCATGATAAAGACTGACTGACATGTGGGCTTCTCTTCCCTTTCTTCTTTGTATCTCTGTACTAGTACAATCCTTTTTCAGCACTGATACAGCTAGACAGTGTAACCCAGCAATTTTAGCATCATGAATAGGACCCCCCAAAGCTATCTCCAGAAAACCACCCCCATGATCCTGGGTGAAATAAAATTTTAATAGCCAAACATAAATCCTAGAAAGCACAGATACAGGGAACAATCAATAGACAAATAGATGTAAGGCAGAACACTTATGGGAAAAAGGTAAATTGCCAGCTATTCCTATGCTTATGAAGAGACTCTACCTGGGAATGGGTCCAAGAAGAGCATTCTGCTACAGCCTGACAGGGCTTGTCATTGATAGCAGAGTTCTGCCTCCAGACTTGACACAGAATTGCTGCCTAAGTGAACATATTTATGGATTTTCCTGTAATCTGGGAGTTAACCAGAATTTAGGGTGCAGGCTTAAATTCCCTCCCCCAAGCCTCCTCTTGACCAATTAGTGCAAAAGATTGGATTAAAGGAGTGTAGCCTGCCAAAGGGAAAACCAGTAACAGTCCATCATAGCACTGACAATTTAGCCAAATGGTGAAAATTGGCATGCATTTATTTAATGGGTAGCCCTAACAATAAATGCCCTCCTAATAACGCAATTGGGCCAAACTATCCAACAGATACTACACCTCTTTACTGCCTCCTTGTGAAACCCTGATCCAGGAATTCTGTCATCTTTCCAAAAATATGTCTATGCCTGGCTTGTAATGATAGTTTTCTTCCTTTGCTCAATATTTCAATACTATTTGATAATCCACAGATGTTAGCCCATGTACTTTAAGCATGCATATGAGGAGAATGCCTAGAACATATTTTTCTTAGCTGTTGCATCAGTACACTTCTTTCCACAGTCCTTACAGAACAAGCCAGCTAACTTTACCCAGTTTCAAAATTCTTCTGCAGCTAATTATGCAAAACCAAGCTATCATACCCACAGCATCACACTATATCCCTTGCAACATCCGTTCATCCTTAAACCCATGTGAGATAAATGTACTCTTGTAAGTGGGTCAGATAATTGTGCATCCAGTGGGTATTCTTTAATTTTACAGTGCTTTAAAACTGAGTCTTTGTGGTATAGATTAATAGACACAGAAAAGGTTTATTTTGTTTCAATATTTCATTAATTTTATTCTGACATTTCTCTTGTGATCATTGACATGGGGGCGTTTAAAATGTTTCTTGCTCAAGATGATATATTGATCTTCCGTCTTGCTGTGCAGATATACATTGGGACTGTGCTTGCACAGGCTGGCTGTGGAAGATATTTTCTAGCTTTAAAAACTCCTAGAAATGGGGCAGTCCACCTCAGGAAAAACCATGCATGTGCTCATTTCCCTGCTGAATCCATCACACCGCATGTGTGCAGGCCAGCCGCAGTAAAGATTTCCAAAGCTTTCTAGTAGACAAGGAGTGCCCCTCCTCCCTCTGGTGCTTTCCCGCCAAAACGATCACATGACTAGGAGGAGGGTGCTACTCCCTCAGTTCTCTCCATGCCGCTGCCAGAGGGGCAGGAGAGAGGGATGTGTCCCTGCACAGAAGACCACTCGATGAACAATGGTTAGAGAGTATCTGGCAAAGGGAGCTTTGACTCTCGAAAGCTTATACCTTGGAAATCTTGTTGGTCTTTAAGGTGTTACTTGCTCAAATCTAATTAGTCTGGCTATCCCTAATTCCCAGCCACAAACATGGCAATCAATTTGACTTGCAGGCATTAAGAAGAGTCATTTACCAGTCATGAGAATCGGTTTAACTTAGGTGTAAATTCACCACACTCATCATCTCTTGTCTAATTCCCGCGATGCTTTCCCTTTCTCAAAGTAAGCAATCCAAAAGAAAGAACAGCGAGGGAGGCATTAAGCACATTACCCACCAAGTGTGGCAATGCTCATTAATTTTCTTTCTGTAAACAAATTACAGCTGACTTATGGCAACCCCATAGGCAAGAGACCTTCAGAGTTAGTTTGCTTATGAATTAGACTGCTTCAAACATATGTGTGCGCAGGGCTATTTTTGGGCAGGAACGCACAGGAACGGAGTTCCGACTGGCTCCCAAGTTGGCCACACCCAGCAGGAACTCATTAGCATAATAGGCCACACCCAACAGCAGAAACTCATTAGGATTGGCTACATTAGGGGTGTGTGGCCTAACATGCAAAGGAGTTCCTGCTACAAAAAAGCCCTGGGTTTTGACAACAAACAAGGTCAACAGAATAACAAGCAAAAGGTGGGTGTGGCTGGATAACCACAGTTCTGGTAACATGGGGGTGCGACCTAATGTGCTAATGAGCTGTGCTGGCAGGGGTGTGGCCTAATAGGCTAATGGGTTTCTGCTGTTGGGTGTGGCCTATTATGCTAATGAGTTCCTGCTGGGCTTTTTCTACAAAAAGAGCCCTGTTGTGCGCATGTGTCTATGTGGGCACATGGTACTATCCTACGTTCTGCTGGGTTACCTAATGTTCAGTGCTCATAGACACTTTTTAAAAAGTTATTATATGAGAAACTTCACATGGAAACATGATATGGACAAATGTCATCCATGCTGTTTTGGATGTCACAATATCTCTGAAAAGACCTGCCAAAAATGTAAGGTCTTGTTCAGGCATCTTTTTGGAAAATGTTTCTATCCCCACGAACCACTCAAGTGCTTACTTTGAGACCTATATCATGCATTTGAAACTGTTCTCAAAACTTTTTAGAAAAAGTCTCTTGATTGTAGCAGTGATGTAACACTTTGAACTTGTATTAAAAACCAATATAATGTTAATTAAAAAGAAGGCACAAGGGAGTATTGCTTCCGGCCACAGCTTGTCCCTGTTGTGTGAACTTTTGACACGCAAGAAGACTTTGAGATAAGAGGTTTTTTCCTTCAAACAAGCAACACCCCCCACCTCATACTATAAGCTTAGTGTATCGGATATCCTTCCACACCATATTTGAATTGGCTCTCAGGGTTCTTCGGGGACAAGATGTTGATATAAGGCCTCCCAGAATGCCAAGCTGTGAACCAAGTTCAGAATTGCATGTTTAGTTTACATATATTCGGGTTTCCATAGATGGACGAAAAGTACTTTGCTCCCTCATAACCAGGGGTCATTTTGTAGAAAAAGAGCTAGGGGAACTCATTAGCATAACTCATTAGCATATGCCACACCCCCTGACATCACCAGAAGTGTGTCATAAGGCCACACCCCCTGACATCACTGAAAGTGTGTCATAAGGCCACACACCCCACTCCCAACGGTCCCGGCCGCCGCTGGCAGCCTTGCAGCTCCACTGCCGAGCCCCATGAGGGGCCCGGTGGTGGACCTGCAAGGCCGGCGGGAGTGCAAGGAAGCCCCACGAAGGCCCTCCCTGGCCCCAGGCAGGCTGGGGTGGGGAGAGGCAGGGAGGGAGAAACTTACCCTCCCTCTTCTCCTGCCTCCTCCTGGCTGAATGAGGGCCGGAAGCGGGGCGGCCGGAAGCAGGGGGCGGGGCTTCGTCGTGTGCCCCGCCCCCCGTACCTCACCCAGGGGAACTGCGACCCCCCACGATCCCCTCTGAAATGACCTCTGCTCATAACTCTCTCATAATTAGTTGCCTTGCTGGCCTTGATGCGGGCAGAAAGGTGGGGGCATCAACTTTGTAAATAAATAAATAATAACCCAGGCTTAAGCTCCTGGAGGTGCTGGCATCTAACTGATCTACCCCCTCCTATCTCACAGTAGTATCTTGGACCTCATGACTTTTTTGCCCCTTTCAGTGGTTTGTTTCTGTGCTGACAAACATTGCAGCCATTGCTGCTTAGTTATTTGATTAAAACAAAAGTAAAGAGGAGGGGCTTAAAAGGGGAGGTGCTGCACTGAAACCCAATAACCAAGTTTAAAAGAACAGGCTTTTACAAAATGAACAAGATGGCTATGGGAGACGAAGGGGCACAGAAGGGGGGGAGAAACTGAAATAACTGTCTGAAGGTGCAGTATTTTCAGATACTGTTTAAACACTTGTGAGGACAGAGATGCATGGATGTCAGGTGGCAGGGAGTTCCTGGGGTGGGGGAGTGACAACAGACAGGACTGGTATAAAAAGTAAACCTGAGGTTTAGACAAGAGAAGAATATCAGCATAGCAGAGATGGTAAAGAATTAACATTAGTAGATGTGGGAAAAGAATTCTAGGGAAGATAAAAACAAGATTGAAAAGTATGAACTCTCAAAAACTTGAATGTATCGGACCAATAAAAATATCTATTTAAAAAAAACCCTTGAATGTATCAAATTGCAGACATTCGCTCCAAGTAGAAGAATAAGTGGAAAAGATCATCATTGGGGTACAGAAAAAAGACTCAAAGGATGTAGATGATGCTGGTGCTTGGTCTCCAGAAACTCAACAGTATAAATGCAGTCATGAATAAGCACAATCAAATAACATTCACGTACAAAGATATTTCTTGATTTATTGCACAAGATGGTGTTGATTTCCTGATGTTGCCCATGAGGCCTTCAACTACTGGACCAAAATAAATTAAAGACTTCATTCATTAAGTTCAATATCATTTTAGTATTTTCTGATTATTAACATTTCTATGTTTTTCTTTGGGTGTCGAGATAATACCTAATTATTATGTGTAGGATGGTGTTGCTTTTAGTATTCCCCCTTTAACACAGACCTCTCCTGTGAACAATCAACTTTTCATTTCCAAAAGTATTTGCAGCACTCTGACATACTGAAACTCTAAGGCCTAGCACTTTGAACTAGATAATTCACCCCCCAACTCACTCACCCCCACACCATTTTTTCATGTATGCTCTATGATTAGTTGAGGGAGTATGTTTCCCCATCCTCTCCACTGTAATTGGTCTCAGCGCAGCCTGGAGAGGGAAGGGGGAAGGAAGAATCCCTCTTTTCCCTACCTTAGATTGATAATTTTGTCTGGGAGAATAAGCAAGCTCACTTCCTCACTTCCTAATATGCCCCTGGGCTTGAAGAATAGAGGCACTTTTGATTGATAGGACCAAGCTGAGTAATGGCCAGTGGTTATACCAGACATGACACAGCCCCCAAAGTAGGCTATTACAAGCTTCTCCTGATGGATGTAAACATTAATTATTTACCAAGCCGGATGCACATTTGACAATAGCTTTGGAGTGGCAGGAGAATTTCACAAGGAACATTATTTTTTGGTGAGTTGGTTTCTGTTTATTCCTGCCAAGATCCAAGGAATACTGTCTTTGGATCCGTTTTCTGACTGATATTCTGTTTTCAGTGAATGTATCAGAAATTGAAATAATAGAATAATTCAATTTTTTGGCATCTATATTTGTTAATGAGTCATTCCCTCCCTGCTGTGGTTTTATGTTCCTTGCTGTGCTGATATCGGTTAAAAATGGAATTGATTTGACAGCCAAAGCAATGGGAAATGCAAAGCAAAGAAACTGAAAAAGTGTTCCAAAAAGACATTCCAGGTTCTTTCCTAAGTGGGAGATGTTTTTGTTTTTCAGCTGCAGATTCTGTCTTCGCAATATAAAAAGGGGAAAGAGCTTCCATTTATTAGCATTCGGTCAGCAGAGATGTCAAGAAATTCAGGACCTTTACATTGATTATCAAATGTTTTATCAGTGCTATTTACTTTCTGTAAACTTATATACGTTTCTGGCTGCCACTGGAAATCTATTCTTCAGTCTGAGGACCATAAAAATATGTGAATGGACTGCTTCATTTTGTTTATCCATTTTCCCCAATTCATTCACTTCTGGTTTTCACTTCCTGTGATAATTTTTTTCTGAAAAGGCCAGGTTCACTCTGTACAAGAGAGTGGCCGCCTTCACTCACAATGTTGTGTGATCCTAAGTTGAAAAGGAGCACGAGCAGATAACACAACTGCTTGGATGGGAAAAAACCATGTGATGGTCCCACCTATGTGGTCTTGTTCATTCGTCACACTGTGGGATTTTGCTGTGCAGGTGTGACTCCTGCATTGATAGGAGTATATGTTTTGTGACAGGGTTGCTACATGTTGTGTATCTTGAGTTTTCAGATGTAATGTATCTTGTATATGTGTCCTCACATTTTCCCTGTTGCTAGATTGTGGGGATCTAAACTGATTGGTTTAGCATAGGAAAAGGAGTACGACAAATATGTATATTGTCACCTTGCTTATTTAATTTATATGCAGAGTACATCATGCGAAATGCTGACCTGGATGAATCACAAGCTGGAGTTAAGATTGCTGGGGAAAAGATCAATAACCTCAGATATGCAGACGATACCACTTTGATGGCAGAAAGTGAAGAGGACCTAAAGAGCCTCTTGTTCAGGGTAAAAGAGGAGAGCGCAAAAGTGGGCTTGAAGCTCAACATAAAAAAAACTAAGATAATGGCATCTGGCCCCATCACTCGTTGGCAAATAGAAGCCATAGAAGTAGTGACAGACGTTCCTGGGATCCCAGATCACTGCAGATGGTGAATGCAGCCATGAAATTAAAAGATGCCTGCTCCTTGGGAGGAAAGTGATGGCAAACCTAAACAGCATGATAAAAAGCAGAGACATCACCCTGCCAACAAAAGTCCGCATGGTCAAAGCAATGGTATTCCCAGTAGTAATGTATGGCTGCGAAAGTTGGACTATAAGGAAGGCCAAGCGCCGAAGAATAGATTCTTTTGAACTATGGTGCTGGAGAAGACTCTTGAGAGTCCCTTGGACTGCAAGGAGATCAAATCAGTCAATCCTAAAAGAAATCAAAGGGTGGGCTATAAATATGAAGAAATAAAATGATAAATAAAATAAATACAAGAGAAAGACATGAAGCATTAACTACAACAATTTAAATCGTGTAGTTATCAATCAGATCATATATCTATTTAGAGCTTATATATATTCTTGATGTTTCTATCTTTTCCATCTATCTAATAATAATTTTATTTAACATTTATTGCCAGTCCCTTTTTGATCATTTTCTGTTCTAGTTTAAATTTACACTTCATTTTCAGCTATATATTTGAAAAATACTTTCAATTTTTCTTGACATTCTGAGGTCGGCCTGTTGTGTATATAAGATGTTTGTTTTGCCATTGTTGCATATTCATATAGTTTGTTCTTCCATTCATTCAAATCTGGAAATCTTTTGGCCTTTCATTTTGCTGCAAATATTACTCTTGCTGCCGTCACCATATACTTAAAAAATTCAAAACATGTTTTTGTAATATTACTTGGTAAAATATTTAGTAGCATATTTTTGGGATCCATCACAAACTTGAGTTTTAATATCTTTTGCATTTCTTCATGTACTTCCATCCAATATTTTCTTGCTTTCTTACAGGTCTACCACATATGGTAAAATGTTGCATCCATATTCTGACATTTCCAACACTTTCCATTGTATCCTTTATTAGTTTTTGCAATGTCTTTGTAATAAAACATTTAAAAACATTTTATACCAATTGTCCCTTAATATTTGACATTCAATAAATTTAATTTCTTTAGTCTATTGGCTTTCCCACTAACTCAGGCCTATGTTTATGATGATTCTGTTGATCCCTACAGGCTTGTTTTAGGAATTGGTTACAATGTAACAGGTCAGCATATATCTTTAAAAAATATCTCCCACTGTGAACCACTTTCACATTACTGGCTTGAGAGTCATTCGATGAGTCAAGATGAGGTTTAGTCATTTGATGTCAGATGGGATAAATCCCCAGGCTAGCCTGATCTAATCAGAACTCAGAATGTAAGCAGGGTTGGCCCTGGTTAGTATTTGGATAGGAGACTGCCAAGGAACACCAGGGTTGCTATGCAGAGGAAGGCAATGGCAAACCATCCCTGAAGGTCTCTTGCCTTGAAAGCCCTATGGGGTTGCCATGTTACGATTTGACAGCACTTTACACACACAGAGAATCAATTTGTCATTTGTAGTAAAACCCAAATCATCCATTGTAAAAGCCAGCCCCAGGCTGAATTCCTGTTGCTTTATAGATTTCCTATTTGAAACAAGCTATGCCTAAATCTTAGAAGGTTTTTTGAGTAACTGCTAGAGGTTCAAATATGGGGTTAGGGCCTGACCAGTCCCCCACCCCACTGAAGACCCCTCCACACCCTGTTTGTTCCTCAAGATTCCCTATCCCCAAGGACAGCAGTGGGCTGTAGTGGGATTGGAGAGCAGGAAAGATCCATTCTGCTGGTAGAAAATTTAGTTTGGATTCAACCCAGTCTAGCAAAAGGTTGTTACAATGAAAGCCCATTGAAGTCACTGGTACTTAAGTTAGTTAAATTTCATTTCCTTACTTCTTAAAATATCTATTTTAGGAAGAGTTCAAAGAAAATTCTGCAAACAAGAAAACTTTGCAAACACCACAGTAAAAGCTGAGACCTTAGCAATAGACACAGCCACTAAGCTGAATATACTGTCTACACTGAACCAAACTCATGTTCATTCCCACAGTTTTTCAGAGATAAGGTGCCATAAAATCTGGGAGCCCCTCCAGTTTCCAATTGTATCTTTGGGGCTATTAAATGGAGAACAGAAAGGAACCACGAGGAAGCCCTCCATCGTGTCTGAATCCAGTTCAGCTGACAAACCCTTCCATATGGAACATTTTGTACCCAACTCTATTTGTTACCTATGTTAGATTTTGATTTCCAAGAGCTGCTAGTGGAGTCAATAACTGGCATTAAAATATAAATGGTAGAATGATATGGCATAGCATAAGTGTATCAGTCTGTTCTTTCTTCCATCTTTTTGGATTATACTTGTACATTTTCTGTTACTGCAGGATCCCCATGTTTCTTGAGTCATAATGTGCTATCTGATCTAGCTGAGTAGCCCAAATTCTTGCTGCTGTCCCAAGATACTTTCAAACTGTATCCTAAGATACTGCTATCCCAAGCAATGCTCCCTCTAAGCTGTGGAGTCTTGTGAGCAAAAATTCTACTTTGTGAGTAACTAGCATTAAAGTTGTGAGCGAGCAATTTGGCTACTGCATAAATTAGTTTGATCGTAAGTCATCCTTCCTGAGCGAAGACAAATATGTGTGAGCCAGAGGCTAAAAAACTGTGAGCTAGCTCACACTAACTCAGCTTAGATGGAACATTGATATTCCCAAAATACTATCCCAAGATACTATATCTCCTTATATATAATTCTCTTTTGGGGTGAACATTCCACACACTCCCACAGCATTTGGCTTGCTGACCCGTCACTCCAACAGTATGCCAATCCAGTGGCTGTATTGCTGGAGTCCCGTCCACAGAAGGGGTGGTCAGCGTCTCGGCCTCAGTGTCATCCAAGGCAAGGCGACGGGCAGGACGGGCGCTCCAGTGGGCCGAGGCTGAACCTTGCTTCGCTGTTGATCCAAACGGCTCTTCCTGCGTAGCAACCGGCAGTTGCCATGAGTGGCCATTTAGGGGAGCGGGGCATCAGCAGCCATGCGCGAGGGCTGGCGGAGCTGCTGTCACCACCTCAGGTCTTCCCTCCCCCGCAATGGATGAGCCCCCACCCGAACTGGGGCCCTTCCTCGCCGCTCTGAGCTGGGGAAATGAGCCTGAGTGCTGGCCCACCCCACTAGAGGTGAGCGCCAGGGAGCCACCACTCGACTTGTTGGGCACCTGCGGCCCAGGCAGCCAGCAAATGCACTGCTGGCAGCCGAAGCTCCTGCCCTGCCTCCAGTCACTGTGCTACTGCTGCCTGCCTGCGCCTTGCTGGGACCTGCTGCCTCCGCCCACCGCCCTTTCCCCACCAAAGATGCGCCGCTGCCACAGGCAATCCCTCAGCCTGCCCCATCCTCACCTGTTGCTGCACCCCCCTGTGAGCCCAGTGAGTTGCTGGCGGGCACAGGAGAGCTGCTGTTTGGCGGGGAGGCTGAGGTCGACATCTTTCTAGAGTTTGTTGTATTGATTTTACAATGAGCTTTGCTACTAGTCAAGCTATAATATCTGCTATCCCAAGATACTATCAGACTGTTATACTGTTTTGGACAGTTCTGTGTTGTGTGTGTGTGTGTGTGTATGCATATACGCTGCTCCATCGCACCCCCAAAGGGATGGGAGGGGGTGATTGTAGGTAGCCTTGTGGAAGAGGAGGTGTCTGCCCATCCTAATGCTGGGCAGGAGGCAGAGAGGAACGGCTTAAAGGCCACTGGGCCTGCCCTCACTCTTCTGGTCAGCAAGTTGACTCTTAATTATTCCAGCCATGGTATTTGTTTCCCTTATTCCGCATGTGCCTGAAATAGATCTTTGGCTTTGGCTACAATGGTATTACAATTGCTTGGAAGGAAATCTCATTGTTTTGTAGTAGATCGGATTACCTATCATGGCTACGTTTTCCTAAATTATGCCCAAGTTCATTATGAGCAGATGAAATTCAGTATCTTTGCCTAAATTCTCATATGTTAGTTAAGCACTTTTCAACCTCTATCCCACTGTTGGGGTGTATGCGAAAAACATAAACATGTGTTTCGATCAGCAATTATTAAGTCAACTTTCCTGCATGCCTATTATATTTCAGCCTTCCTGTTCTGGCAACACATGTGCAATTTTGATCTTAGTCACTCAGAGTGTGACTTGAGGCCTCTAGTTATGTGAAGTTCAGTAGAGGATTTCATTGTAGAGCAGGAGTGTCCAGCGTGGTGCCCATAGGCGCCATAGTGCTTGCTGACACCTTTCCTGACACCCACCAAATGTTTTCAAAAAGGGGATGGTGCCAGTGGGGCACTTGCCTAGCAGGGCTTCAGATTGACCACTAGAGATCTGATTGGTTGGGCCTATTAAAATAACATTGTTTTAGTGGTGGTTGCCACCACACTATTGGTTTTATTCTCTCTCACTCCTCTTTCCCAGTGAGTTTTATAAATTACCCCCATTCTCCTCTGCAAGTGTGTGTGTGACTCTGCCACCTGTGGCAGCCATTTTGTGGTGGGTTCTGCCTCTCATGGTAGCCATTGTGTGATTGTGCCCACCATCCTATGTCAGAATTCCAAAGGTACCCACAAGTTCAAAAAAGCTGGGGATCTCATTGTCGAGTATCTGTCCTGTCCTTGTTCATTTGGATATCAGGGACAACAGGGTGTCAAGGCCTGTTGTCCTGCTTGCAAACTCTCTGGCCTTTCCTGCTTTCTCTCAGGGAATGACATGGGCCTGAGCCACAACACAGAAGGGGATTCCCTCCTTTTGTTGCTTACCATGCAGGTGCCACTCTGGCCAGGAGGGGTACATGATTCTGTAGGGTTGCCAAATTCTTTTTCGCTGGGAGCGGGGGGCTCCCGGCTGGCGTCGGGGTTGTGCGCGCGCGCCGCGTGCACATCACCCGAAAGTGACATAGGCACGCTGGGCATGCTGGGGGCGGAGCCACGGCCATACAAGGGAAAACCATAGAGTTTTCCCTTGTATGGCCGTGGCCCCGCCCCCAGCGTCCCCGGCGTGCCTATGTCACTTGCTAGTGACACGCACACCGGGGGTGGGGTTCCCCCGGGCCCCGATTCCGCCGTGTCGGAAATCGGGGCTTCAAAGCGGGGGATTCCCCGCCCCCCGGCCACATTTGGCAGCCCTATGATTCTGAAGGAGGAAAAGCTATTCCTGTGATGAAAGACTGGTGGGCTACTTTCTTTGTTTGTTTCCAACTTATCAGTTCACAGCTGAATCATACTGATCCATACTATTGTAACCTTAGAGCTGGTCTATTTTAATGCATTCTGCATGAGATTGCCTTTGAAGACAACCTCAGAAAATTCTACTCATGCAGAATATGGTTGTTCACTTTTTAACTGGAGCATGCTGATATGAACAGATAGCACCTGTGTTAAATCAGCTTGATTGGTTGTCTATTTATTTCTGGACCCTTGAAAGCCTTATATGACCTTGGGACCTATATAACTGAATGACTCTAAATTTCTAGTACTCTTCATTGATTGAAATTCCTTTTATGTGTTACTAGTCATTTTTGCCATCAGTTAGAGTTGCCAGACCCCCTGGTGGAGGTGAGGGTCCCCCACTGCCAGGCCTTGCCCCTAGCTGCCGATCAGCTGGTCAGTGTGGGAGACTTATCTGGAGAAAGACCTTGTTGCCGGCTTCACACAAGAAGTCACTTCATCACACTAGTGATGTCCAGGCGATGTTCTGGTATTTGGGCAAAAACTCTGTGGCAGAAACCAGTTTTACTAGGGATGGGCACGAACCTAAAAAATCTGGTTTGGGGCAGTCCTCGAACCAAACTAAGGCCCTCACCTGAACCGAGCCAGTTTGGTTCCCCCTTTCTCCCAGCTATGGTTTGCGGAACCCAAGAAAGGGGGAGATTGCCCAGGAAGGGTTAAATGGCTGGCAGCAATTTAACCCATCCATTTCGCTTCCCCCACTTTAAAGCGGGGGGAGTTAAACTGATGGGTTTAATGGCTCATAGCCATTTAAACCTAACAGCTGATGGGCACTCCCCCACTGTTAGGTTTAAATGGGTGGGTCTGGCTGTCAGCTGTTAGGTTGAAATGGCTGCCAGCCATCTCATCAGTCTGTTTTGCTTCCCTTACCTCCAACCTAACAGCTCCACTGCGGATCCTGAGCTGCTCAGCTGTTAGGTTTAAATGGCCCCGAAGAGTTGAAGCAAACCAGACAAAAGTCAGGTAAATGTTTGGGGAAGGTGCCTTCCCTGAATATTGGTTTGGGGGCTCCGAACCAGCCCAAGTTCATGCTGAATTTTGGCTTGTGAGCTGGTTTGTGCCCGTCCCTAGGTTTTACCATAGAGTTTTTGCCCAAATACCAGATCGTCACCTGGATGTCGCTGGTGTGATGATGTCATTTCTGGTGTGATGCCAACAATGAGGCCTGGGGCTTTCTCTGTCCCCAGGTAGGTTCCCCCATCCCCCACAAGTTGCCAGGAGGGACCTGGTGACCCTACCATCAAGTCACAACCGACTTGTGGTGACCTTGTAGAGCTTTCAAGGCAAGAGATGTTTAGAGGTGGTTTGCCACTATCGAGGTCTGTGTAGCATCCCTAACCAGAGCTGATCCTGCTTAGCTTCTGGGATCAGACAAGATCAGGCTAGCCTAGGCTACACCAGTCAGGGCACAAGTAGCTCTATTCGTCCCTTAACAACTAAGAGACTTCGTGCCTTCTGTGATTCCAGCAAATATCTTGCATGCATGTTTTCCACACTTTTAGATATACTTATTTTTAGATAAACTTATTTTTTTACAAAAACCAAATCAGGCTCTGAGGAAGCCAAAATTCCCCTCCACATTCCATGCATACAACCCAAACTGGCTTAATTTGTAGATTAGGATCTGTGTTGTCTCACTCAAAGGAGACAGTTTCATCTGCCAGTCACCTAGGCTGTAAACAAATGACAATGTGGTCACAACAAGTATCTTAAAAACAGCTGTAAAGAGTTTGACTCTCTGTTCTTCGGACTGTTTAGATGATGAAAGCTACAGAGCATGGGACATTCTGTAATGAGTTTTGTCTTCAAGCTGACTGTATGGTGTTTACTTATGTGTGTGTAACAAGTCACAGTTGACTTATGGCGACCCTGTATGGTTTTTAAGACAAAAGGCAAAAAAGAAATAGTTTTTGTTTTTATTTTGTAGTAAAGTTGTAAAATTTAAAAAACGTAATAAAAATTTAAGTTTTTTCAAAAAGAAATAGTTTGCCGTTGCCTTTCTCTGAGCAAGCTTGAACTAGTTCTGTTGTCACTGAGAAACTTGTCCTTCTCTTTAGTATACAAGGTGCTAGGAAACCCATGAGTGGATCTTCACAGCATTTCCCCCCCCTTTGTATAAGTCACCTGTGTGGGAGCCCAGTGTTTTTGTTTGGACCAGAAATGGCCCCACAGAATTACTCTCAGCCCTGTTACTGAAACATGCAGGCAAAGAGCAGCTCTGCTGTTTCAGGTTGAGACAATAGCTTTTGAGAGCAATTATGTTCATGGAACTGGGCATGCACAGATAGGATGGACACACTACACAAAGTCCTCCCTATATGCATGATCACTGTTTCTATTGGAAGGAGCACCGTGTGTACATTCCAGTTTGGGAACATGCATACCAGCCCCTGGATTAATCTTGGGTCTGGTACATATGTACCAAGGTGGAATAGAGAAAATGGTGATCATGTGTGTTGAGATGATTGCATGTAGCGTGACCATCTTGGAAGCACATTCACAGTGCTCATTACCAGTACAGCTTTACTGGGCCTTCCAGTAATCTGCGCTGTTTACCTGACAGAACATGGTTTTACTAGCTGGCCAGTAAAATACTGTATAGTGAGCAGTCTTCACTGTGATTAATAGACAGACTGAACATTAATCCAAGCCAGACTCCCTATGAGTGGATCTCCGAGCTCAATTTGGTAACATGAAACATGGCAAGTCTCAAATGGCTTCCTTGAACCGTTACCAGATGAGTACGTTCTGGTAGTGGTTTCTCAGCAGAGAAGGACAGCGCTGTTCTCTTTATGGTTAGTGGGTGTTTTTTCAGCAGTGCTGTTGCAGATTGTTGACTTAGATTTAACTCTGTCATTATCACAGAACAGTTTAAATTTCCTCAGCTGGCCACTTCTTGTTCTCTTGTTTCCCACCAGAGGGCCATCCAGCTTGCCTGTTGTGATTTAGAGCCCACCTAAGAATACTTTCCTGGGAGTAAGCCGCTCTGAATAGACTTGAACAGGATTCTTAGAAGCTTAGGATTCTTCTTTTGGGTTGGTTTGTTTTTTTAAAAAGCTTAATCTTGCCTAGCTTTTCTGATGTTGGAAGTGGCAGAGATTTCACCCATAAATTCCACTTTTACCTGTGCAGGTGCTCTAAGAGGAGCCTACCATGGACAGTTTGCAGAAAACTGTTATTGGTGTCAGCACAATGTTAATTTCGTTTGTAGGAAAACTCCTGCTGAACAAGCCCACTGACAAATTCTTTATTTGCCCCTTCCCCAGTCCATAGGTCACGAGAGAGCAATCCGTCTGACTTACTAAAAGCTATTTACTTTCTTTCCACTTCCTTTACTTCCTTTTTCCTACTTCCAGGTGGAAAACAAAATAAAAAAACAAAAACAAAAAGAGAGCCCTTCAGATGCCTATGAAATGGCTGAGTGGCAATGCGCAAGTAACCGGCCTCTTTAAACACTACCACAATTTTGTTTTATTGAGTGCAGCATTCATGGGATTTGACATGACTGCAAATTCATGTCTGGAAGAAAAGCTCAGCTAGCAGGGAGGAAAAAAGAAACACACGCTAAGCAATCAGTGCAAAGCTTTGAAGCATATCAGGCTTTCCTTGTTTTTTTGTTAGTCAGAGGTCAAGAAAGGGGCCATGGGGCGAAAGATTGGGTCTCATCTTTTATTCTGTTTTATGAGCCGCCAGACAAAGAAGTCAGCAAAAATGCAGTGCAAGGCAATCACATCCAGGTAATTTTGACACTGGCTGCAGTTCTTTCCTCTTAGTTTGCTTTTAAAGGTATAACTACATGGCAAACTAATGTTTCTTTTTACCAGTTTTACTGTCCTGGCTTCCCCTAAAGAATCCTGGGATTTGTAGTTTGGTGAAGGTGCTGACAGTTCTTCCTTAGGGATTCCTAACCAAATCTCACACACCTATAGTTGAGTACAGAGATTTACTATTAAATCAGTATTCCTTGGAGGTCTCCCTTCCAAATACTTGCCAGGGTTGGCCCTGCTTGGCTCCGAGATCTGACAAGATTGGGCTTGCCTGGGCTATCCAGGTCAGGTCTCAGCTTGCACTTTTGATTGGTGATTATCGACTTGGCTGAATTTCTCTTGAAGGAGAATTTGGTTAACAATTTGCTAGTCCCTTAAAGCAGAACAGAGTTCCAAAACCGTTGACAGTCTTTCCAGCACCCTGAGTTCTTGGTTGAATCCAACAATACCATCTGGTTGAGACATTTGGAGGTACAGGTAGGGATTAAAGAATGTCTTGGATTGGTTTAAATTGTTCTTTATGGGCAAGACTCAGAGGGTTGCTGTTGGAGACTTTTTGTTATTGGTGTGGGACCTGCCTTGTGGGGTTCCACAAAGCTTAGTTTTATCCCTCAGGCTATTCAGTCTCTACGTAAAGCCTTTAGGGGAATTAAGTTATGGTTTTGGAGTAGGTTGTCATCAATATGCCGATGACATCTGGCTCTATATCACTTTATCCAAATCACGTGGTAATGCTATAGAGGTCCTGAACCAGTGCCCAACTGCTGGTTGGGATAAGGAGGAATAACCTGAAACTGAATCCTGACATGATGGAGGTGATGTTATTTGAGAACGCTGAGGGATATTGTGTTTCTGACCAGTGATGGGGTCCAGCTGACTTTTTACTGCAATGTCCTCTATCTTTGTATCCCCCTCTTTTTATTATGGCATGTCATGCCTCTCACAGTTTTTGGTTTTTTAAAAAATATATATTTATGCTTTATAGACATACATACACACAAATTACAACTAACATACCTTTTCTCGATACATCACATTGACAAAAAACAGAAAGAAAATACAGAAATTCAATGTACAGCATCCAATAATCTGTAAGGGAAGATCTTGTCTCACTAACCTGTTAATGTTCTTTGAGTGGGTGAACAAACATGTGGACAAGGGGGATCCAATAGATATTGTTTACCTTGACTTCCAGAAAGCTTCTGATAAAGTTCCTCATCAAAGGCTCCTAAGTAAGCTCAAAAATCATGGGATAAAAGGACAAGTCCTTTTATGGATCAAAAACTGGCTAATTAATAGAAAACAGAGAGTGAGTATAAATGGGCAGTTCTCTCAGTGGAGGGGGGTAAGCAGTGGGGTACCGCAGGGATCAGTACTTGGTCCACTGCTTTTTAACTTGTTCATTAATGATTTGGAGATGGGAGTAAGCAGTGAAGTGGCTAAATTTGCGGATGATACGAAGTTGTTCAGGGTGGTGAAAACCAGTGAGGATTGTGAGGCACTCCAAAGGGATCTGTCAAAAATGGGCGAGTGGGCGTCAACATGGCAAATGGGGTTCAATGTGGCCAAGTGCAAGGTGATGCACATTGGAGCCAAAAATCCTAACTATAAATACACGTTGATGGGGTCTGAACTGGCAGAGACTGATCAAGAGAGAGATCTTGGAGTTGTAGTAGATAACTCACTGAAAATGTCGAGACAGTGTGTGACTGCAATAAAGAAGGCCAATGCTATGCTGGGGATTATTAGGAAGGGTATTGAAAACAGATCAGCCAATATAATAATGCCCCTATATAAATCAATGGTGAGACCTCATTTGGAATACTGTGTGCAGTTCTGGGCACCACACCTTAAAAAAGATATTATAGCTTTGGAAAAAGTGCAGAAAAGGGCAACTCGAATGATAAAAGGGTTGGAACACTTTCCCTATGAGGAAAGGTTAAGGCGCTTAGGGCTCTTTAGCTTGGAGAAACGACGACTGAGGGGTGACATGATTGAGGTTTATAAGATTATGCATGGGAAAGAGCAGGTAGAGAAAGAGGTACTTTTCTCCCTTTCTCACAATACAAGAACTCGTGGGCACTCCATGAAACTGCAGAGCGGTCGGGTTAGAACGGATAAAAGGAAGTACTTCTTCACCCAAAGAGTGATTAACACATGGAATTCACTGCCACAGGAAGTGGTGGCGGCTACAAGCATGGACGGCTTCAAAAGGGAATTAGATAAGCATATGGAGCAGAGGTCCATCAGTGGCTATTAGCCACAAGGTATAGATAGGGACTCTGGGGCAAGTGATGCCTGTCATCTTGGTGCTTGGGGGGGTCAACAGTGGGATGGCTTCTAATGTCCTGGCCCCACTGGTGGACCTCCTGATGGCACTGGTATTTCTGGCCACTGTGTGATACAGAGTGTTGGACTGAATGGGCCTTTGGCCTGCTCCAACATTGGCATCTCTTATGTTCTTATGTTCAATTCTAAATTCTCTCTAATTTTAGCCATATCTTGTACTAGCACTCATAATTTTGACTACTTACATTATTCAAATTATCCTGTCAACTTTCCATAGCTCCATTCTCCTATCTAAGCATCAAAACTCCTTTTTGTAAATTCATCTGCTGTTTTTATAGTAATCACTTATACTCACTTATACTCATTCCTTCTAGTTATTATAACACACCTGGAGTAATCACACTGATCACATAACTCTTTAAAAACCTCTAATCGTGGAAGCCTATAAGAGGATCATATTTGTCAAGCAAATTTTATGGCATTATGTTCAAGACCAAATTGACATAATTCCTTTATCACCCTGTTCTCCAACAGTTTTTAACATTACCCCCTTCATTTCCCCAACAACAACAAAATTATTACTTGTCATCTCAACCATACATGCCAAAAATTATATACCGATATGAACACCCAATTAGTCATAAGTGATAACTTTACATTCTAAATTGTCAAAGCAAAATTTCAAATACACGGATTTTTATGCTCACCAATCATAGCTCCAGCACTTAATTTATTGCAACCCTCTTTACTACACTAAAAGGCAGCAATAACAAAGCAAAATTCCCTCACCAACACTGTTATATAGCTAAAGACACTTCATTTAATTCTGATAATTATTATTTCCATTACCAGCAATAAAATTCATTTCCATTTACAATTACATTATCCATTAGTCTTAAACAATAATTTCACATTCTAAATTATCAAAACACAGTTTCAAATACAGAGTTTTTCTACTCTCCAATCATACCTCCAAAACACAATTTATTACAACCCTCTTTACTAGACTAAAGAGTAACAATGCAGAGTTCCCTCACCAAAAATAAGTTATATAAAACATTTCATTTAATCCTGATAATTGTTGCTTCCATTACCAGCAATGAAGTTCATTTCCAATTACATATAAATTATCCGAGCAAACTTTCAAAATAAACAATCACCCTACCAAAATTCATTACAACCCTAAAGTCCCCAACACCATTACCAAGTTCCATCTTCGGCTAATTCATGGCACAGTTATCAGAATAATATTACCAATACTCTACAATCTCCTCTAGGGTTCTCAGTAACAATATATAAAAAAGGAGAGAGACCTATATAACAAAAAAAGGAACAATTTGTTGTTTTACAAACACAATCCTCATGATAATCCAATTCCTTTCTGTCTTGGTTTTCCATGTTCTCCTCCCAATGCCGTCTGTCCTTATACTCCTGCATTTCCGTTTCCAAATTGTCTCCTCCATATTCCCCAGTAGTTAGTTGCCTAAAAGCCCTGGATTTCTTTACTTCTTTCTTTAATTTCTTCCCTCTAATGACCTTCTTCCTTCTTTTCAATATCGGGTCTGGCAAAGTTTTTTTTTTTTTTGCTCGTGACTTGATTTTTCTTTGTTCCTTCAAAACATCCTTAATGCTACCTGCCTCCTGTATTTCTTCCTCTGTAAACAAAGGCTGAGTAACCTGTAATTCTCTCTCCTGTTCTGTCTCCAGTACTTCCTCTTGTCCTTGCATTCCTTGTACTATTTCTTTATTCCCTTTCACCTCCAATATTTCTTTTATGGCGTTTCTCAGAACAGTCTCACAAACCGATTTAAATGCCTGCTTGACTTCCTCCGCCAAGATTTTTTGAAATTCTTCCCACGAAAATTCACCAACTGTTATTTCCCCTTCCATTGTTCCATTCATTTCTATGACCTCCATTTCACGAACCGTCTCTCTCACACTCCCAAGCAGATTCAGTTATAGCGTAGTTCTTAAAGGGTAATGATACTCTCCACAAGCAGTTGCCTCTTACCCCATTAAACTCATCACTCACAGTTCTCCAAGCAGTTCTCCAAGCGAATTTATTACGGCCGCTTCTTTCACGAAAGGGGCAATATCCATCCGGGGTAGTCCTTTCAATTTAAGCTTATCGCCTTGTCAATGCGATGTATCTTCCAGAAAAAAACCCACAAAACTTTAAAAACAGACCGGGTGGCCACGTCTCAGAAGAACAAGGCAGCCATGTTCTTCACCTTCTCTCGCTCTTGCTTCAGGGCAATTCTGGTCACCCCCCCGCATTGCCGAATTACGGGGGGGGGGCAGCAAACAAGCCCTCTGCTCCTGAGCTGTCTCCAGGAGCGCAGGTCAAGCTCCCCCAACACTGGGGGGCTCAAAAAAGAACGAAAGTGGCTTGGGCGGCTTGGAGCTCAAGCCCGAGCTCTCGCCCATCGTTGCTCCATACCGGAAGCCCTTTTCATGCCTCTCACAGTTTTTGTTTGCTTAGTTTTCCAGTTCTGTAACCCTAGTGGTACTACATGGTTTACTGGAGGTTTTTGCTTTTCCTATTTTGTAATCAGCCTTGAGTCCAGGTGGGAAAGGTAAATGACATTACTAACGTGTGTGTTAAGTGCTGTCAAGTTGCTTCTGAATTGTGGCAGCCCTATGAATTAACAGCCCTGTCATGAACAGTTTTGCTCAGGTCTTCCAAACTGAGGGCCCTTGTGGCTTCCTTGATTGAGACAATCCATCTCATGTTGGATCTTCCTCTTTTCCTGCTGCCTTCAACTTTTCCTCCACACCAAAGAATAAAAGCAAGGAGAAGGTTACCAGTAATAAGATCAACCAAACATACAAAAGCAACCTTGAAAAATGTAAACAAAATCTGGGTTTTTTTTGCAAAAATATTTATAAGATAAGCTATCATGCAAAGTGCAAATAAAGTACAAAGTGCATAATTACACTGAAAGACATACAATTGCAATTACAAGTAGGGTTTAATTGTATGTCTTTCAATGTAATTATGTACTTTGTACTTTATTTACACTTTGCATGATAGCTTATCTTATAATACTATTTACATTTTTGCAAAAAAACAGATTTTGTTTACATTTTTCAAGGTTGCTTTTGTATGTTTGGTCAATCTTCTAATTTTCCTAGCATTATTTTTTCCCCCAGGGACTCTTGTCTTCTCACAATATGACCAGTGTACAATAGCCTCAGTTTAGCCATTTTAGCTTCTAGGGTGCATCCAGGCTCAATTTGAGCTAGAACTCACTTATTTGTCTCTTTGGCAGTCCACGATGTCACTCTGTAACACTCTCCTTCAACATCACATTTTAGATTAATCAGTTTTCTTCCTGTCAGCTTTCTCCATTGTCCAACTTTCACACCTATACATAGTATTAATACATAGATTTATGCTCTTCTGACCAACACCTCCTGGTGGTCCCTGCCCTGAGGGACATCTTGTTGTTGTTCAGTCGCACAGTCGAGTCCGACTCTTCGCGACCCCATGGACCAGATCACGCCAGGCCTTCCGGTCTTCCGCCGTCCTCTGAAGTTTGCTCAACTTCATATTCATTGCATCTATGACACTGTCTAACCATCTCATCCTTTGCCATCCCCGTCTTCTTTGGCCTTCAATCTTCCCCAGCATCAGGGTCTTCTCCAGGGAGTGCTCCCTTCTCATTTGGTGGCCAAAGTATTTGAGCTTCAGTTTCATTATCTGGCCTTCCAGGGAACAGTCAGGGTTGATTTCTTTTAGGATTGACTGATTTGATCTTCTTGCAGTCCAAGGGACTCTCAAGAGTCTTCTCCAGCACCATAGTTCAAAAGAATCTATTCTTCGGCGCTCGGCCTTCTACTTACCCTCAACCAGGATGAGGGCTTTTTTAGCCCTTTCTCCGCCCTGGTGGAACATGCTCCCATTTGAGATCAAGGCCCTGCAGGACTTATTACAGGTCTTTGGTTGAGGTGGTGGATGTTCAATCATTCTGGCCTCCCCTGTCAGTGGCCCCTTTCCCAGTACCCTTACTGTTCTGGATACTACTTGGGCACCGGAGTTTCTTAGGATAACTCTTCCTGCTTGACATGAGGCATGGGTTTTTTGCCATCATCTGTTGCTGCCATTTATTGTTTTATTGTTTCATGGTTTTATGTTGTAGGCCACCCTGAGCCCATTTTTTTGGGGGTAGGGCGAGGTATAAATGAATTAATTAAATAAGGAATAAATAAATAATAGGAGGAGGAGGAGATTGGACTTATACCCTGCCCTTCACTACCCAAAGGTGTCTCAGAGCGGCTTACAAACTCCTTTCCCTTCCCCTCCCCACAACAGACACCCTGTGAGGTAGGTGGGGATGAGAGAGCTCTTGACAGAAACTGCTCTTTTTTCAAGAACAGCTCTTATCAGAACTACGGCTTGCCCAAAGTCATCCAGCCAGGTGCAAGTGGAGGAGTGGGGAATCAAACCCAGTTCTCCCAGATTAGAGTCCGTGCACTTAACCACTACACCAAACTGGCTCTCTACTAGGGAATACTATGGCATGAATTAACTTGATCTTGGTCACCAGTGGCACATCTTTACATCTCTTCTAGCTTCTTCATGGCTGCGCTCCCCAGTTTCATTGTCCTGATTTCTTGGTTGCAGTCTCTCTTTTGGTTGATGATGGAGCCAAGGAACAGGAAATTTTTGAACAATTTCAATTTCTTCATTGTCAGACTTAAAGTTGTGTGATTCCTTAGTAGTCATTACTTTTGTCTTCTTGATGTTCATCTGTAACCCTGCTTTGGCACTTTTGTTCTTTAACCTGCAGCAGTAGTCATTTCAAGTCTTCATTATTTTCTGCCAGTAATGTGGTGTCATCTGCTTATCTCAAACTGTTAATGTTCCTTCCACCAGTTTTCACTCCACCTTCATCTAAATCTAATCCAGTTTTCCTTATGGTATGTTCTGCACCGAGTTTGAAGAGAGAGGGAAATAAAATGCATCCTTGTCTGACACCTTCTCCATATTCTGTCCTAACAGTGATTAATGTGCCTGCAAATATAAGCAATGAATACCCTACTTTATGGCAAGAGGATAATCCATGGACAGCCAAACAGATAACCCAGGGTCGTTCTCAAAGGTGATCACTTGCCTCCATGCATTTGAATGACACATGATGTCTACTTGTAAATCACACATGCATTTTTCATGAAATAGGCTGAGCTACATTAAGAGAACACATACTGTCCAAATCCAAACAATGATATTTGTTCATTGAACTCAACAGTAACAGCAATACAGGTGTATCAAATGCACACCGAGGGCCAAATAGAGGCCTTAGCAAATGAAGTGAGGACCATCAAAGACGTTCTTTGCGGAGAAAGAGCAAGCAGATGGTATGGATCCCTGAACTCATTTTTTCAATTATATTATTATGTTGCTACATTACTTATTGTTGTTATTGTTAATATAAATGTTTGGAGTCTTATAATGCCAGGCCTACACACACCCCAATTGATGCATAGATCCAAACAGAACTTTATTTGGAATAACTGGAATTCAATTTTTAAAAAAAGATGTAGTGAGCCAAGAATTAGTGGGCTAGCACAAAAATGTGTCCTGGTCAGAGGAAGTGAATGTCCCTGTGGCACACTACACGGGCATGGTGTGAAGCTGCTGCTGGTTGAGAGATGGACACAGGGAGGCCACTTTCTGCAGTACATTGAGTGTATGTATGTAGTAGTAGTGCCATTGCAAAGAGGTTCTCACATGGAGTGGCGTGGGTGCTGGATGCTGCTGTGACATGAACATCGTTTTTAAAAGTGTCCAGTGCAGCCTTCAGGACAGTGAAGTTTGTCTTTAGGGCTTCTTGGACAACCTCACAGTCATGCCTCACCTCCCCCATAATCCCTGCATGACGACACACCCTCTCACAGTCGTTTCTGTGGTCTGCCAATTCTTCCTCATGCTCCTTTCTTAGCATTGCCAAACTCCAGGTGGTGGCTGGAGATCTCCTGAGATTACAACTGATCTCCAGGTGACAGAGATCAGTTCACCTGGAAAAAATTGCCACTTTGAAAGGTGGACTCTATGGCATTATACAATGCTGACGTTCCTCTCCTCCCTCAGGTTGTACCCCCAAAATCTTCAGGTATTTCCCAACCCGGAGCTGGCAACCCTATCCTTTCTGCATCCTACCAGCTCTTCCTCAGGCTCCATTCTGTATGTATCCAAGTGTTCCTTGTGCTTTTTGCTGGGCAGTGCTGTCATGTACTCTGCTGTGGGGGAGCTGTAACTGAAACTTTACCTTATTTTGTATTTAATTGTTGTTTGTTTTCATCTACAAGAGCTAAATACATCTCGCCTTTATTCAGCAGGTTTCCTCGTTGTTCACTTGATGTTCATCTGTTATATCTTTTGGCTAGTATGATAGGCATTCTACTTTGTCTATGGTAAAGTTTATATTTTGTGGCCGTAGAATTAGACAGGCATATGTTAAAAATATCTCTGGGGTTAAATATTAGTTGGGCTGTTGTTTTATTAGTTTCGCCAAGGTGCTTTGAGGCATGTAGGCACTCTGATGATCTATAAGACCCATTCCAAGTCTATGGTTCAAATAGTGTTTTAGGGAAAGGGAGGGAGGGAGGATTGGTTGGTTAGTGCAGTGACTGACACAGTACTCTTTTAATTGCAGTTTTCTTTGCTGGTAATGTGGGACTGTAATGGAAGTATCAACAAGAATACAGTGGAGAACAAAAGAGGAGTGAGCGAGTTATGGTGACTGGGGAGAGCACAGTCTGTTTACTCATCTAAGAGATGTAGAAAGCATTGGCAGATTTCTTAGAAATGGTCTAGGAACCCCCCCCCCCGTTGAATACTATATGCTCTTTTTCTGCCTTTTCCAACAAGTCCTTTCCCTCTTTCTTCTCTACAAGGACTTCTGGATGGTTTCTAGTGGTGCTGTGCCAAACAATGAGTGTGGCTTTCAGGACCCAATCCCACTGCTTGATCTCATGTTAGTAGAATGTAATCTAACATCACCTAAGATAAACTGAAGATAAGGCTGTATTGAAGACATTCATTCTCTTCAAAAAGGAGAGACCATTGCAGAGCTTCACAAGGAGATAGATGCGGTCATTCAGCTCATTCGTATTCACCACGATTTAATGTCAAATAAAGTGGTTTAGGAAATGGCTCAATGAAGCATTTACCTTGCATTTAAATGTTGGTTCCTTCTGTTCTCTTCTGAATCCTCATCCCAACTATTCCATCAGTGTTTCAGAGTAACTCTCCTTACAGTTTTTCACTTTGTGACAACAAGTATTGCAGCTTCCTTAATAGAGAAATACTAGTTTTTGGACACATCGCGAACATTGTTTGATTAATACCACAAAAAAGTAGGTCGTTGCAAAGTTTAATATGCTGTTAAAGGGGAATTCATCATATGTTGGACTCATCTATTGGCAGTGGCATACATTAAAAGTTACTCTGACCAATAAAGAATCCCTTGTGTGGCTTCAGCTGGACTGACAATTACCAATTTGTGGGTGGACTGAAATGCTTTCATTGTTTTAAGGTGTATTTGCAGCATGGCCATGACATGCTGGATGGCTTCAGAGAGTTCAGATTCACTTATAGAGGGTCTGTGCAATGGGTTTCAGAGTCAGTGCTTAAAGGGGAATATGTGTTCATTTGAATCCACTGGAAGGGTACATTTATGAAATTTGCCTTGGGGTCAGATGGGCTCATGAATCTTCAGTTTGCAATGGTTCCCTGTTTATTTTCAGTGCCAATGCAGGCTGTACTATCCACAAAATGGAAGATGATGATTGGAATTGCTCCACTTTTGATCTGATGGACTTCTGCAAAACATCCAGTCTGTGGACAGCCAAACTGGAAAAGGCACTTAAATCTGTGATTTTGCTGCTGCTAAGAGCTTCTCATGCAGTTCTGTACCTCAGAAGACATGTTCAAACAGTTTTTCTGGAGTTTCGTGCATTTGAACTAAGCTGCATATTACAGGCTGGAAGATTACTGACGTACCTTCACTATCCTTCTTTCCCAGGATCAACAGGACTGTTTAGAGAGAGGAACTTGGAAAAAAATGGGGGGAATCCCCCCTCCCAAGTTTTTCCTAGCTATGAAGGAGAACCAAGAGGTAATATTTGTTTGGGAGCCCATAGTTGGTTCTCAACAGCCCTGCTGACCAAACAGTTATGGTGTCCTTTAATGGTGCAATTCTAAACACCCTTGCTAAGGAACAAGCCAAATTTACCTCAGTGGTATTTCCGTGTAAACAACCTTAGAACTGTAATGCATGGAATGTTCTCTTACTATAAGAGTTGATTGGTCAATGTTCAAACCCTATATACTGTTTTGGTGTGCTTTTATTGTTTTCTGGAGAAACGTTACTATGCAAGATAAAGAATTAGGGGTGCCACCATGAAGCAAAAATAGGATTAAGGCTCATAAATTCAGATTCAACACACTGGGGAAAAAATCATTAAAGGAGTGGAAAGAAACTGCAGATTAGGAACCGCTGCACAACGTGTGTTCTGTAGCTTCACTTTTAGGAGAGCAACTGAGACAAAGTCATGGGATGGGAAGTCTAAATGTGGCATAATAGCTCCATTTATTTTCTTTTCACCCCATACACATTAAATGCTGGCACCTATAAACTGACAGATAAACAAACTGTGCTCTCTTTGAGAGAAGACATGAGCAGAGTTGCACGTTGTCAGGGGTGGCAGGCCAAGAAATAACAAACACAGATGTACGTTTGTGAGAGTGAGAAATATGGGCTCAGCAGTCAGTACCCTCCTGTTGAAGCCCAGGCATCCAAAAGAGGATATAAGATGCTGAAAGACAAGTTTTAGACCTCATTTTTATTAAAACAAGGTTTCACACTGTTGCGGTAAAGCTAGAGATAACTGGAAATGGTGAGGAAGACACAGCAAATAAGCTTTGGATGGCTTGTTCACAAAATTCAGGTTGGCTTTTTAGGTCCTTTCTGCACTTGGATCTCATCCCTGGTTTTATCAGAGTTCAACTCGGGAGACAATACCTTGCATTTATCCCTGGTTATAACAGCATCCATTTATCCCAGGACAAGTGTGGGGTGAAACCGGGGTGGCCTCAATGTAATGTGGAAACAAAAAAATACCTCGAGATAATTACAGGGGTGAACTTGCGTGTAGTGTAGAATGTAAGTTTGGGGACAGGGTTGAACCAGGATTTAAGGTCTAGTGCAGAAAGGACCTTAGTCATGTAGGCCTCACTCCCCCCACCATGATCTACATTCTGTACCATAGATTTATAATGGGCTGTAAAACCCCCAACGCTCATCTCTACCAATCTTGAGGGGTCTTTCAGAATTTTTTTTTAGAATAAAGGTATATGCAAGAGTTGCCTTGCCTGAATTTTTTGAGGCAAATGGGGAGAATATGTGGTTTTAGGCAGCCCCTTCTCCCCTCTTTGGATGGCATCTGACAACCAGTGAAGGAGAGCTGATTTGCATTGCTAACTCTGCTCTGAGGATAAAGTCTTGGAGCCTAGATTTTTGCCCCTTAAAAAGGGGCACACAGCAAAGAGGAATCAATGCTAATGTTAAGGAGTTGGCTGATGGCCAACAGACACAAGATTCTTATTAACTGTATGCTTAAAATCAGTGTATCACATGCAGATATCATAAGCATACCTTTATGAATAAAGTTTTCTTTCCTGGCATGCTGATTTAGGTCCTAATTTTTTACTTGTGTCTTGAGGGTATTTCATGATGATGATGTTGTTTGTGGTGGGCTGTAGTTAAAGATCAGTATTGTTAAGATCACAGTTCTTCGTACTCTGAGGGCAAATTTTCACATTATATTTTGAATATATAATATATGTGTCATGGATCAGCCTGGGCTCAGCGAGAGCAAGGACGCCTCAGGAGAAGAGGACTCCACAGGAGCAGAGGAGCCCCATGTAGCCAGTTCTGAGTCAGCAGAAGCAGCAAACAGGAAGATGAGCTGCAGGCTTGTCAGGATTCATAGCCAACAGCTGGTGCAGAGCCACAGACACTCTCCAGCCCTGATTCAACAGGTGAAACTCAGTTGATTGTTTCCAGCCCTCCAGTATCACCGACACCCTTAGAGCACTGCAGATGGAGGCTACAAACAGAACTGAAAGAGAGACAACAAAGTGCACACCTCCTGGCCTGACGCCAGCTGCTTGAATAGTTACATGGTTACTCCCGAGCAGCTGGCTGCAAACATGACCCTTAAGCATATGGCTATAAAAACCAGCCAAGGGAGGCTGTTAGGTGTGGAAGCAACAAGCTGAAAGTCATCTGAGTCTCACTGGATCCTGTCTCCACCCTGTGACTCTTCAGACTGTTTCCTGACTCTGCTTTTGTCTTGCTCCTGAACCTGCTTGTGAGTAACTTTTGGATTCTCAGACCTTGCTGGATGGACTGGCTCTTGGACTAGACTCCTGACTCTGTGATTAACCTTTGACTGGACCTTGACTATGCTTCTTGAGTTGGTGCTCTTGTCTTACTCACTCTGTGCTCTGATAGCACACCCTATGCTGTTCCTGGCCCGGCTTGTGATAGTATGTACTTTTATGTCAATCATGCAAAATGTTGGGAATTCTGTGAGCAGAGCTCTGAGGTTTTTTCTGTGTCTAAAATCAGACATGTGTGGGCCTGGGTAGGAGTAGCAGGGTTGCCAGACTCCCTGCTGGAGTTGGGGGTCTCCTGCTGCCCGACTCTGCCCCCCCCAGCTGCTGATCAGCTGGTTGGTGGGGGGACTTATGAGTAGAAAGAGGAAGGCCCAGGTGATGTTGCTGGCATCACACAGCCCTGTCAAAACACTTTTTTCTCCAGCGCCATTGCTCCAATCAAATTTTTAGCCCTTCCCCATCACTGCATTTAAGGAAAGACAAAAAGATTGAGATATCTGATGAAGGTTCTCTCATTTTACCTTTTAATTTGATCCTCTGGCAAACCAAGACAGAAACCCCTTCTATGTCCTGAAGAAACCTACCCATGAAATGATCCTGTGCATGTTTTGTTGTTGTTGTTGTTCAGTTGCACAGGCGAGTCCGACTCTTTGCGACCCCATGGACCCTCCTGTCTTCCTCTGTCCTCTGGAGTTTGCTCAATTTCATGTTCATTGCATCTGTAACACTGTCTAACCATCTCATCCTTTTCCGTCCCCTTCTTCTCTTACCTTCAATTTTTCCCAGCATCAGGGTCTTCTCCAGTGAGTTCTCATAAAGGATAATCTTTTTAGATAATCTTGCAGTATTGTAATTTAGATTTGCTCATGCAAGAAGGCAAAATATCATTTCTGATATTAATAATAATAATAGAGCCTATTACCAAATAAATTTGTCTAGGATATGGATGCTGTTAATAAATACATTAATAAATGATACCTGATTTGAAAGACCTGCAGGGTGTAGAAGAAAAATTTACCTACATCGTGTTCCTGTGCCTGAGCTTAGATTTAAAACAGACCTTCAACCACAACCTGTGTAATATTGATATGCCAGTGATGGGTCACAACAAGTCCCTGGTGAGTATGCGCAGGAAAGGCAATTCAGGCTAAACAGACTGCGGGATATGCATAATGCTGCATGTGTAACTGTTCCTTATCCACCATCCACCATCTCAATTCAACAAGGCCTGAATAACGTTGTGTTTGTGCTAGATTCATTCAAAGGAGGGATTGTGGGAAATGATTCATAGCAAGCTTGTAAAAAAAGTCTGAAATGGAACTTAATTTTTGGGCTCCCAGGAGGCATCCCCATACGTTCTTAATCAGAATTTTTTTCATTATGCTGGATCTCAAATATGTCACATGAAGACTGACAATTAGTAAATCATTGTGGCTCAATTACGTAAACCAAAGTAGAATGCAATGAAAAAAGTCATTTCCCCCCTCTTTTATATTTTTGACACACAGGAAAGTATGTTTAGTGCCGTTTACAATTTACCACCCATCAGGGTCTTAAATGTTTTACCTGGATCAGGTTGAATGCAGTGTTCCCTCTAAACTGAGTTAGTGTGAGCTAGCTCACAGGTTTTTAGCCTCCGGCTCACACATTTTTGTCTTGGCTCAGGAAGAATGGCTCCAGAGCAGACTGGTGTATGCAGTGGCCAAATGGCTCACTCGCAGCTTTAATGCCAGTAGCTCACCAAGTAGAATTTTGCTCACAGGACTCCACAGCTTAGAGGGAACATTGGTTGAATGTATCTTTTTTCAAAGTATATTACCCTACCGCTTTCTAGGATCATAACAACAACAAAAAGCAAGGGGGAAAGTTGTTTAAAAGCCTGAACATCTGCATCTTGGTCCTACCCATGGTCATTTATTTATTTGTTTCCTTTATACCCCTCCTTTCTCCCCAATGGGGACCCAAAGTGGCTTATATTGTTCTTTGGTCCCTTATTTTTAGCCTCACTACAACAACCCTGTTGAGGTTGAAAGTATGTGACTGGCCCAAGGCCGCCCCACAAGCTTCCATGGCTGTGTGGGTCAACACTCTAACCACTGCACCACACGGGCTTCTTTAAGGGCCAAGCTACACATTACATAGGCATTCTGATCACAGATCTTTCTTGTTTCCCTTTTAAACTTCAAAGCTTCATGCTCTCCTGACATTCAGACTAGATTATTGTATCATGCTGTAAGTGGGGCTACCCTTGAAGGATGTTTGGCAATGGGTCCAAAGCATGGCGGCTGAGTCACTGAAAAAAAAAATAACTTGGATACTCTTCCAATTACATTGGTTGTCTATTTGCTTCCAGATAGTCCAGGACCAAACTCAGGGGTAGCTTAAGATATTTGTCTCCCCACCCCCCAGCAGTGAGTACTGTAACCATCTGTCACAGGTCAAAAACAAGCCTTAGCAGAGCCAGTAGTAAAGTAGGGTCATGCCTTGGACCCACACATCTGCCTTCTCCCAGGGTGCTGGCTATGGATGTACTGTCTCCAGTGGCACCTCTGTGTTACAGCCTCTAGCTGCCAATGACACCGCCTTGGAAGGATGTCAATGACAGGAAGGGGCCACCTGACCTTTGACCCAGCTCAGCTGTTCCTCTCCTTTGGCCCTCTGCTCAGAAAAAGAATAGCCAAGAAGGGTGGGATTCCAAAGTCAACATTGGATCATGCCTGCTGTTGCAATTTATTTTGTTGTTAGCTTTAGTTGATATTTTATTTTATGCGATTTAATGTGTTATTAGCTAATATGCCCTGAGCTGGATATGATCCTGTGCATGACCAGGCTAGCTAGACCTTGGCTGCGGTCAGACTGGCAGGTTGGTGTGGTTTGGGCATGCCACTAATTACTCCGTCATATTTTGGAATACTGTGTGCAATTCTGGTCACCACAACTTAAAAAGGATATTATAGCTTTGGAAAAAGTGCAGAAAAGGGCAACTCGGATGATAAAAGGGTTGGAACACTTTCCCTCTGAGGGAAGGTTAAGGCGCTTAGGGCTCTTTAGCTTGGAGAAATGATGACTGAGGGGTGACATGATTGAGGTTTATAAGATTATGCATGGGAAAGAGCAGGTAGAGAAAGAGGTACTTTTCTCCCTTTCTCGCAATACAAGAACTCGTAGGCACTCCATGAAATTGCTGAGCGGTCGGGTTAGAACGGATAAAAGGAAGTACTTCTTCACCCAAAGAGTGATTAACACTTGGAATTCACTGCCACAGGAAGTGGTGGCGGCTACAAGCATAGACGGCTTTAAAAGGGAATTAGATAAGCACAAGGTGTGGACCCGCGATACTCGCGGGAGAGGGGGAGCTCCACACCTGTGAGGAAGAGGAGGAAGCAGCAGGAGGTAAGTTCCCCCCCTATCCCGCCGGTTCCCCCGTCTCCCACTACATTGGTAGACCTGGCCTCCGGAGTCAAGGTCTACCCAGCCCTTCCCACTGCATTGGTAGACCTGGCCTCCGGAGTCCAGGTCTACCCAGCCCTTCCCACTATCCCTTCCCCGCCCCTTCCCCTTCCCACCTTCCGAGAGGCGGGGCCCGCGATACTC
>NW_015174861.1:783613-795668 GCF_001447785.1 Gekko japonicus
TCCGCCAGGCTGGCTCCTTAGTGGCGGCGGTTCCCCCCTCCCCCCCAGCTCCGAGGCAAGGGCCGAGCAGGGAGCCGCTCGGCCATCGCCGCTTGGCCCCCCCTCGCTGCTCGCCGGTCCCCTTCCAAGTGGCGGCAGCGGCAGCCTGGGTCACCAAGCATTCCGTGCGCATGCGCACGGAACGCTCTGGCACTTTCGGGGGGATTTAAACATCCCCCCGATTCTTTTGTCACAATTTAGGATTTTTGTGCACACGTGGGGACTGACCCACGTGTGCACAAACCTCTCCCTCCCCCCCAGGGACCCCCGATGTCCGGATTTAAGGATCCGCACAGAGGGGGCCAGTTCAGTATTAGATATATAGATATGGAGCAGAGGTCCATCAGTGGCTATTAGCCACAAGGTATAGATAGGGACTCTGGGGCAAGTGATGCTCTGTCATCTTGGTGCTTGGGGGGGTCAACAGTGGGAGGGCTTCTAATGTCCTGGCCCCACTGGTGGATCTCCTGATGGCACTGGTATTTCTGGCCACTGTGTGATACAGAGTGTTGGACTGGATGGGCCTTTGGCCTGATCCAACATTGGCATCTCTTATGTTTTTATGTTAGATTTTCGATCAGACTCCCACCCTGATACAGCCTCACCATATGCTTCTTCCGTGGTTGACTGTACAGATTAGTGCTGCGCATCAACCAGGGAGCATGCCAGTCTGGTCTTTTTTTTTTTAAATAACAAGTTTGACTATCTTTAAGAACATTTTTGGGTGCGTATTTTAAAACAAAACATGGCAAAACCAGAACTAACGGTTCATACTTCCGAACTGGTTTGAGCATGCACCGGGGGTGTTCAGACATCCAAAAATGCGGGATCAATGCATGGAGATCCGTAAGCACCTATTGTCTCTGGTGCCTATTTACTCCTTATCCAGCTCATCATCCGACGGGGTGAGTATGACAGCGGAATGGCTACCAGATGTGGATGTGTGAACCCATTTTATCTGTTAGGGTAATGCAACTACGTTCCGTAACGTAACGTAACGTAACAGCGTTCCGTGCGCCTTGGTGTTTAGTCATGCCGGCCACATGACCACGGAAACATCTTCAGACAGCGCTGGCTCTTCGGCTTTGAAATGGAGATGAGCACCGCAACCCTAGAGTCGGATTCGACTGGCTTTCGAGCAAGGGAACCTTTACCTTTTAATGCAACTACATTGGGCCAAACTACCCATCTGACTGCAGCCCTTATCAGATCTTGGAAACTAAGAAGGGTCAGCCCTGACTTGTATTTGGATGGGAGACCTCCAAGGAATACCAGTGTCATGATGCAGAGACAGGCAATGGCAAACTACCTCTGAACATCTCTTGCCCTGAAAACCCTACGGGGTCACTATAAGTCAGCTGTGACTCGACAGCCCTTTCCACCACTGTTATGGAACTGTGGTTTAAAGAGGTATACAAATATTTTAATAAATAATTTAAAAATGGGTCCATGTGAGTCTATGTACTACAAATTTAGAACAAGTTTTATAGAAATTTGATTATCATGGCTTCTGCCAAAGGATCCTGGGAACTATAGTTTGCCAGTGATGGTAAGAATCCTGTTTGATGGGAGAAATTTCTTAATCACAAGGGAAAGAATGTTTATATTGAAAGTCAGACCACCACCTAACCCAGCCTCTTGAGAACTACTTTCTTCTGAGACTTTTTTTCATCCTTGAATTGGATTTCCACTGATGTTTGCATTAATAGAGGATACCCTTGGTGAATCCATATAAGATTACTGCATCTGGTAGAGGTTAATTACTGTTTGTAGACAGAAGACTGTTCTCTAGCCTTTCCCCCTCCCTTTTTCATCTTTTTCTCTCTCTGTCTCCCTCCAGGCTTTTTACGTTATTTCCATGTTACTATGCTGGACTGCTCTCCGTAGGGTGAGCGGAGTTTTGTGGAGATCTTTAACAATATGAGGCCCCTAACTCTGGGAAGTCAAAATGCATCTTAGAATGATGATGTCAGACTCTTGTGGCAGGGTTAGATTTCACACTTTTCTGACCTCACCAGTCCTGGGTGGATAATTTCACTGGTCGGGGTTAGAATTTGCTCTGCTGAGATTTCTGCTTCTTAATCTGAGTAGGAAGTTGGCAGCCGATTCACTGCAAGGTAGTGAGAGGGAAACAGATTAATTTGAGACAGTCAGAGTCTTGGAGTTGGAACTGGGCTTTTAAAGCATACGAAGCATGAGCAGCCAGCAAGTTCCTGCGCATTCTGTGAGAACGTGGAGCAAGTATTTCAGACGCCCTTTGGAATGTGATGAATAACTATTTAGCAGCATTTTGCTGATGCCCACTTAGACAGTGAAGGTATGTCCATGGCAGCTGTTTTCCCAGGGTTATGTCCCTTGACATAACGGAAACAGCTGGGAGACTTGGCACTTCACTCTAGGTGGTCTCCCCGATTAACGCTCCTCTTCTGGGTTTTCCACCAAGACGCTTAGGCCCAAATTAGATGGTGTTAATGGGACACCTGTGAACTTTTCTCACATCTTGCTATTAAACTGTAGTTGCGCCGAACCCTGATTTGGATGGGGGCCATGATGTGGCATGGGGGAATTAACCCTTTCCCCATGTTATGTTTTTATTATCTGAATCACCCTGGGGCCTGCTGTTTCCCCCATAGAGGGGGAGATACATACAGGTGTTCATAGGGTACTTGTAGTTCTCCCTCTCCCTAGATAAATTGCAGTCCTGACTTTGTATAGATAAATAGATTGGTGTGTGTGTGTGTGTGTGTGTGTGTGTTTCAATTAATGGAAATGGTGCAGGGGGGAATTAGACCCCTCCACTACAGTCCAGATTGGAATTGGGTCTCACCCACCTACTAGTTTGAGTAACTGGGAGATCTGTTCATGGGTCTCCTGTTGTCATGCTAGTTTGACCCTTATTGCTGCAATACACAGTGCTGACTAATCTTCCAGGAATGTGCCTCATGATACCTGGACAGAAATCACTAGTAAGCATAGTTCTTATCAAACTCACTGCTTGACAATCTCGGGTTTTGGCATCAACCCATCAGCAAATCCCCTACCAGGCAGGTGTCCACTTTTGCCTTGGTATATAGTTTCAGAGAGTAGCCATGTTGGTCTGCAGTAGAACCATAAGATTTAAGTCCAATAGCACCTTAGAGACCAACAAGGTTTAGGGGATATAAGCTTTCCAGAGTCAAAGCTCCCTTCATCAGATAGGGAGTTGTGACTTTCAAAAGTGTATACCCCCTCTCCAGCGCGCAATACGCCAGAATGTTATACTTGCGACATCACTTAAGATCTGGGACTTAAGAAAAAGGCATCTGACGCCAGGAATATCAGTATTATCGACCTTCACGCATCAATTGTGGTTTCCGCAGGGCACGATACCTAATGCCTTTGAGCTTTGGAGGAGAGCGGGCCTGGGACGAATTCACGATCTGGTGCTGAAAGACAAAATGCAGGTTAAAAGTTTCTCTGCATTTGAATGTACTTTTAAGTAAAATAATAAAAATATAATAATAATAAAAAAAGAAGTTAGAGGGCCAAGCCCCATGGTATCAATATTTTCAATTAAGAGATTTAATTGAGCGCCTTGCAGAATCAGGGCTTTTTCAAAGGGGTTTATCAGACTTGGAAAAAGTAATGGTGGCATCTGCTAGCTTGCCAAAAGGAGTGCTTTCTAGAATATATAAAATTATAATAAGAGAAGACAACACAAATAAGCTAGCTTACCAAAATAGATGGGAAGAAGATCTGAACCTTACCTTTCAAGATTCGGATTGGACAGGTATCTGGGCTTCCCCAGCGAACAGATCCTCCATTTATAACATCCGTCTTCAATTCTTTAAATTAACTTCTCGCTGGTACCTTACGCTGCAACAACTTCATAAAATTAAGCCGTCAACAAGTAATGGGTGTTGGAAGCAGTGGCCAGGTAGGGACGTACTATCACTGCTGGTGGGGCTGCCAAGTCATTCAAGGCTTTTGGGGAAAGGTGATAACTTTGATAAATGAGATCACCAGGCAGACATTACCATGTACTCCGGAAGTGGTATTGCTAAATCGTTGGAATGAGTCGGTGAGAGGGGGCCATAAAGATCTCATATCGACGTTACTAGCCGCTGCTAGGTTGACAATTGCGGCGGCCTGGAAATCCCCTTCTCCCCCACAGTCTCAGCATGGCAAGAGAAAGTCTGGGATCAGTTTATAAAGCCGAAAATTACGGATTCCCTGAAGAGGGCAAATAATAGTAATACCCCCACTTACACTAAATTTGTTAGGATTTGGGGCCCAGTGTTAGATTATATAGTGACAAATGATTTACTTCCGGCTAAACAGATTTACCATAAATGGTTATTTTTATAGCGTAGAGGTGATAAACTCACAGTATTGCAACAGTGCTGTATGGTGTGTGGATAGATGTCAAACTGTTAGTAATTTGCTTAGATGCTATATGTTGAAATCTTGGACCGATATGTTTGTATTATTTGAAATGTTTTTTACAAAACAATAAAAAGAGTTGTAAAAAAAAAGTGTATACCCCCAAAATCTTGATGTTTTCTAAGGTGCTATTGGATCCAAGTATAATCCTTGTTATGTGTGATTTACCTTGACCTGGATAGCCCAGCATAGCCTGATCTCATCTTGGAGGCTAAGCAGGGTTGGTCCTGGCCAGTATTTGGATGGGAGGTTTCAATGGAATACCAGGGCTGGGACGCAGAGGCAGGCAATGGCAAACCACCTCTGAATATCTGTTGCTTTGAAAACCATACGAGGTTGCCATAAGTCAGCTGCGACTTGACAGCACTTTCCACCCACACTGTATGTCAATTGGTCATCAGTGCCTGCATGCCACAATAAAATGCTGCTCTCTTTTTACCATACTGTTTGCATCTCATCATGTCTTCTGTCCCAATTAGCTGCCTCCTTCCACCACCACCCTATCCTGCAGTTCTGTTTCACCAGGACTTAAGTGTGGCCTTCAGCACCCTTGTGCAGAACACTCTTTGCTTGGACTTCTTGAGGGCAGGCTTCCTTTCTTTCCTTACCTGTTCCACTCTTGCTTCCTAAGGTCCTTCCTATCTCATTGCTCCTATGTCCTTTCTGTCCTGATCCCCTCCCTTTGCACACTGGTGATCTCTGAGCTTATTACCTGATCTCTTCACCCTGCCCCTTTAATTTTAGTGCTACAGTTTTTGTGCAAAGGCAGTGCTTTGCATAAACACTCTGAGGCAACTGCCTGCTATGAAAAAGAAATTAGATGGGGGCAAGGGACGCTGGTGCAGACATGCTCATGAATTTGCTAAGCACATAAGGACTGCTGTCACCTTCAGGATGCGTCCAGACTGCAGCTTTTTGTCATTTCATGCGGCACTAGAGCTTTAAATTGACAGCCTAAAAATGGTGTATAAAGGTTTGCTTTGGAAAAAAACAAGAACAGAGGCCACATTTGGTCAGCTGCAGTGCACAATGCAGCATGCCGTGTGCCGATCTCACTGTCCCCGGGTGAACAGGGAGAAGCATCGGGTTGTCTGCAGTAAGAGTTCAGGTATGTACCGATCATAAGATCTGCGTCCAGGAATGCAATCTGACAGCAACAAGGGAAGTGCAACAGATTTCTTTCTGTGGTGGCTCATTTTGTGTTCCTCCCCCCCCCCCCCCCCGCACGCTGCAGTTCTTTATTCTTTGTGTGTGGGGAGATAGTTGCTTGTCGGAACTTATAAGTGCACCCACTCTTTGCACAGGCTCACCCACCCCGAGCTGGAAAGATTTGTTTTTGCAGTTGTTCACTGTCTTTTCCCACTGAGTTCTCTGTACGGTCACATTGTCTGATCATGTGCAGACAACTGTCTAGACACCACTAAAAAAATATATCCATTATACTGTAGCACGTCTCACAGGACACCGAGCATAAGTACAGATGCGTGAATGCATGGCATGGAAACAGACGCTCGAAACCGACAGCTGCAGAGGTACAGGACTGTGGTCAGTGGAAAACAAAAGTGTAGCTCTCACAGTCCTTGATATCTTTTAGGCGTCGCTAAACCACATTATTGACTAAAAGCTTACCTTAGGTATTCCATTTCTGATGAGTCACTGCTGGCAAGCAGTTGACAGTTTGCACTGGCTGCCGTTGGAGGAGAACAGTAGGGATGTCACCGTATCCTTTAACAATTCTTATATGAAATTATTTTGCTCTGTATGAAAGAGCAATTTTTCATGGTGCGCTAGAGAACAAACAATGGAAACAAACTGATCGGGGTGTATGTGGCCCTTGTGGCTCATAAGTCCCACTGATTTCAAAAATGTGGACTTCGAAATGTGACCCTACCACCACCACGGAAAGAAACCACATTTTTAGATTTAAATGCAATAGATACATATATTCAGATTTTTCCAGCTGGTTGCACAATGGGAATAACACCCATTTAAACTAGATCCTGACTGTTCCCTGGAAGGCCAGATAATGAAACTGAAGCTCAAATACTTTGGCCACCAAATGAGAAGGGAGCACTCCCTGGAGAAGACCCTGATGCTGGGAAAGATTGAAGGTCAAAGAAGAGGGGGGATGGCAAAGGATGAGATGGTTAGACGGTGTCATCGACGCAATGAACATGAAATTGAGCAAACTTCAGAGGACGGCGGAAGACCGGAAGGCCTGGCGTGATCTGGTCCATGGGGTCGCGAAGAGTCGGACTCGACTGTGCGACTGAACAACAACAGGAAGGGGGGCAGCCGTGTTGGTCTGAAGCAATACAACAAAGTTAGAGTCCAGTGGCATCTTTAAGCCCAACAATTTTTTATTCAAGATGTGAGCTTTCGTGTGCATGTGCACTTCGTCGGATGATGAAATGGAATTACATATCATACTTGTATATATAGGGGTGGCTTGTTAAATTAGCATGCAGAATAGTGAAAATATTTTTTAAAAACAGATCAAAAGAATGATCCAGCGTGTCCGACCCATTTAAGCGAGTACGCTTAAAAGATATAGCTTACATTATGGTACCCTGTGTTTCTGGTATGGTATTCTGGAACTTCATTTGAATAACAAAGGACAGCAGATGCAGTGATCAGGATTGTTTGTATCCTGGTAGACTATAGTTGCCAAACTCCAGGTGGGGTCTGGAGATCTCCTGGAATTACAACCCATCTTCAGACGAGATCAGTTCCCCTGGAGAAAGCAGCTGCTTTGGAGGGTGGACTCTGTGGCATTATACCCCACAGAAGTCCCTCCCCAAAGTCTGCCCTCCCCAGGTTCTGCCCGGATTTCCAAGAATTTCCCAACCTGGAGTTGTCATCTCTATGCTGCACTTACCACCATTTTGTAAGATGATTTACAAGAATCATTGAAATAGAGGTTGCATTGGTTCTACAAATTCATTCATTCATGTCGTGCTCTGTGTCACCCCCAAGCCTGGGCAATCCCGTCGCCGTGTTGAGGAAGGACCCCGAAGGAAGCAAACACCTCAGATGTGGATGGGTTGGGGGTTGCGTCACACCCCAGTCACCTTCCTCAGATAGATCGCCTCCCCTGTTTCTCTCTCGATGGGCTGGGCGATCGTCTCTGAAATCCTCTCCGGCATTCTGTCGCTTCCTTCCTTTTATTTGTATTCCCCTCCATGTGACACACCCCTAGTGGCTCATCCCCCTTGTGGTCTTGCCTCCCTGTATATCCCTGTGTCTGAATCCTCGAGCTGGGCGTGCAAGGGCGTGTTTACTTCTGGCCGGGACAAGGTGATCGCCGCTTGCCATTTCGGCGTCTTCAACGCCATCGGGTAAGGCTGGGACCCTCCAACTGATGGTCCTTCTAGATTGAGCCCACCCCCTTTGATTCCGTGGCTGAGGAACGGTGTCCATGTCGGACCCCTTCTTCAGCCTCGTCGCTTCCTGGTTCTTTCCGTGTCTCTGGGATAGTGGAGGGAGGGGTTTGGGTTCTTGTTCGTCTCCCGGACTGACTCTCATGGCTCTGGGTCTGTTGCCTCTGCCGTCTGTCAACCTCGCGGCCCCGGGGTCGTTGCCATCTGGGGTTTGCTGTGGGTCCAGCGCGGGTAGCACCAGTCCCGCTGCAGCGGCCTGTGAGGCCGCGGGCAATTCATCTATTTAAAACATTTTCATGCTGCCTTTGTGCCCAATCAGGGTCCACAAGGTGGTGAACATAATTTTTTAAAAACATTTAAACAAATAAAAATACACTTAAAATTATAATTCATGTTTTATATCATGTTTATGGCCATGACTTCCCTCATATTAGCCTATGAATTGCAGTCTGGTGAGTTACTGAGAAATTTGTTAGCAATACTAGCTTCTTCCTTTCTCTGACCTACAAAGCCCAGAGTTCCCTAAGAAGAGGGAATGACACTTAAACCAGTTTAAATCTGTAGTGTGGATATACCCTAGAGGGTCCACAGCTCATGAGAACACTTGGCAGGGAACTTTATTTTCTTTCACTTCAAGGGAAAGGAAGATCCTACACAGTTTAGAAAATGCTTCACTATCATTTTAATCAATGCTCTAAATAAACACACAAAAAGGTCCAAAAGAGTCAGAGTGGGAGTTGAGAATAATTGGATAGCCTCCTTAAACATTGTAAACAGCTCTGCATTTCCCTAATCTGTATAGATAAGCAGTTCTTTCCCAGATTAGATAGCAGTGCAGCTTCTACTGAGGCACCTCCAACAATCTGGTTTGCCTTCTGGCTTCAGTCCTTGATGAGTTAGCAAGAACACAACTCCTCTCCAGCTTTCACATATATTCCCATCCCTTCTGCTTCTTGACCTTCGGCACCTTTTGAATCACAAGATTTATTTTGCACTGCTTTGTAGTGTCCAGAGTATGCTGTCTTTTCCTGCATCCTGCACTTCTTTTTCCTGGTATAGTGAGTCTGGATTTCTGAGACTGAAAACCCTCTGTTCTCTTTGTGACTTTGTCACACAATAGCACAAAGGTGTTAAACTCATTTGTTACAAGGGCCAGATCTGACATAAATGCCACTTTGTCCGGCCAGGCCTTGTGTGCCATAAAATGTAACACAAGGTATCGGAAATATAAAATGTATAAAGATGAGTTCAGAAGCCAAATGGCAATATCAGGCGTAATTGGATTAGGTGTGATATGCAGAGGGGTGGAGATATCAGCATTGGTCTCAGTTTGGTACAGGAGGATTCAGTCCAGAGGAGGCAAAGAATAAATGGGAATAAGTCTAAAGAAGTGAGCAGAGACTCACAAAAGCACATACCCTACCACAATTTTGTTAACCTTTAAAGGTGCTACTGGACTCTTACTCTTTCTACCACTATGGGAAACTACAACATTCAAAAACCAGTGTGGGGGGGTACACACACACACACACACACACACACACATACATACAAATACCTGGAATAAAAACATTTTGGGGTCTTAAACAAAGGACTCCCCCCCATACCTGGAATAAAAATGTTTTTGGGTCTTAAACAAAGGACTCTCTTTTTCTGGGGTGCTCCCTCTAGCTCCCTCCCTCCCTCTGAAGAAAAAGTGTGCAGTTCTACCTGGAATAAAATGTTGCTGGTCTTATTAGAAGTCCCACAAGATGCCATTTTCTCCCCTCTCTCTGGCTCTTTCCCACCCCCTCTCTCCCCAGAGGGCGAGGGGGGAAGAGCTCTCAGCCAATCGAGGGAGGGCTTTCTTTCTCTCCTATGAAGCAGGAACTAGAATGGCCCAATGGCCCATCCAGTCCAACACTCTGTCACACAGTGGCCAAAAATACCAGGTGCCATCAGGAGGTCCACCAGTGGGGTCTCTCCTATGGAACTAGGAAAGAATGGCTGCAATGATAAATGCAGGAAGCAGCACAGAGTCAGCTGCTCTCGGACAGGATTGCAGCCCTGCATGGGCCTGATTCAGCCTGCGGGCCGCACGTTTGACACCCCCTGCAATAGGAGTTTCTGTTAATTTTGCTCATTTATTTTATTGAACTGCTCAGCCATAGCACATGACCCACCCTGGGAGTCAAACAGGAGTCTCTGAGTCACAGATTAGTCCACCATGCCCAGGGCTGGATTTAGATGAAGAGAGGCCCTAGGCTACTCCATTTATGAGGCCCCTCCCAATCCCCTACCCACACGACTAGAAGAAAATGGAAGAGTGTTATAAACAAAATTGAGTGAAGCCAAGGATGATGATGGGTATTTAAAATTCTGCAATTCACAATTTCTCCTCTAAAGTACATAAGATGTTAAATACCATAGTGATTGAAAAAAAAGCATAAATGTTAAAATTAACACTGAAAAACATTTGCAATAACTGAACTTTGTAAACCTTTTGTGGAATAAGCATTATTTTTTAGGAAAATGAAGTTGCAATGTTATTCTTAAAAAACACCTTGAGTTTACAGATTATATTGCCTGGGAAGTGTAAATAATATAATCATGATTACCTGACAGTGTGGCACTTTTAGAATCTACTTTATGTTGTCATTAAACAGTCAGTTTTAAAATACATATTTAGAAGTAAACTACAACCATCAAATACAGTAAGACTAAAAAAATTTTTTCTAGCCTTCCTCATAGCAAGATCATCCAAAACTTCATCAAAATTTGTTTGTCTAAGTTTGTCACTTTCAATGTACAGAATACTCAGTGCGGGCAACTTCTCTTGAGACATCGTGGCCCTTAATTCATTTCTAATTCTTTTGAGTCTTGAAAAACTCCTCTCTCCCAAGCACTCCCAAGTTAGTGACCGTAAAGCTAAGAAATAGCCACAAGATTGCTTCCACATTAGGAAAGGCCATCTGAATTTTTTCCTTGTATATAATTTGATAAAGGTCTGTATGAGACAGAGAGTGCTCTTCTGTAAGGCTATGGCTTTGTCTCACGTACAGGTGAAAGTGCAAAAGTTCATCAATAAGTTTCAGGTCAATATCTTCTGGGTATGCTTCCATCAACACCTTGCTGAATTTCTTGCTTAGATGCTGTCAGATTAGCAAGAATGGAAAACAGTTGTGCAACATCACTGTACACAGTACGTCTTCTTTTTAAATTGGCTTCAAGTGCATCTAATATAGGAATAAAGGATTTTATCCTAAACCTGTCTCTTGAAGAAAGTGCATCTAAGGCATCAGGTGCACTTCAGTAATTTCTTTGCCATTCCTTTACTCTTTGTCTCTTTGTTTTGCAGTTAACATTTGGCAAGGTGGCTTTTGCTTGTTTCTCAAGCTCATCAAAATCTTCTCTAATTTTCCTTTAAAAATCCAGAAGTGAACTGTACAAACTTGCACAAGAACTCAATAACAGGTCTGATTTCTGAAGGGCTTTGCTGACCTTGTGAAAATGACCTAGCACACGGGTCCAAAAATGCAGCATAAATACAAATTCCAGTTCTTCCATTTTCTGAAAAAGATTGTTAGCTTGAAGGCTCGTCTCCCCCTTCCCATTAACATCAGAGTACGAATGACTGAAGGCATCAGTGATAGCACTGTAACTTTCCAAAACAGCTTCTGTGGCTTTTGCGTGTGCGTCCCACCTAGTGTCTGACAAATATTTAGGTACTTTAGACTGAGGTGGCAAAAATATTTTTAGAACTGCCCATCTCTGCATCAAGGCAGCAATCCACAGCTGAATGGCCCACCAGATTTAAAGAGTGACCTGCGCATGGAATAAATTTTGCAAATAATATCCAGCCTTTTTCACATCAGTCGGAATTGCATCCTTAACTTTTTTTGCCATGAGTTGAATCATTTCCTCACATATAGCTTTTGATAAATAAGACGGATTGCCTGATCCAGAATGTCCATACCGATTGATATGAGCAAGTAAAAATGGATCAAATTTTGCCACTAGTTCTAAAAGACCGAGATAATTGTCATTATTTGGAGATCCAAAGTGTTCATTGTCTCCTCTGAATGGTAAGCCCCGTTCTACAAGAGTGCATATTACAGCAATAATTCTCTCCATGACATGTTGCCAGTACTGCTGTTCTGCTTTTATTTGTTCCTCTAGGTTGAAAGTTAACGTTTGCCCTTGCTTCCTTGTTAGGTAGGCCAACATGGCATTCC
>NW_015174861.1:795693-851747 GCF_001447785.1 Gekko japonicus
GCATTCCTGTGCTTCCCTGAGTTTTCATGAGTTTGGATAAGATGGGTTTTTTGCCAGTTATCAAACCCTTCTGTAGCTAAAGCTGTGGAAGAAGATGCAAGGTTTGGAAAGAGTATACAAACAAAGCAATAAATCTGGCCTTTTGAGGGAGAATATACAAGCCACTCTTGGCTATATGTTTCCCCATTTGCTTTTGTTGAATAAAAAAGAGCTTTTATGCAAAACTTGGACTGCTTTTTGTACACTCGCTTGGAATTTGAAAATGGTCCACAATGATGCAGAACTTGAGAGGGACCCCACTCTACCCAATACTTCCTCATGTAATAATTCAGACCACAAACCAACATCTGTTACAGTAAATCTATGTTTGGCACACTGTTATCTTCATTCGTCTTAAACATTTCCCCTGTGGCATTGTCTTGCTGGAGCTGGAACTGGTCATCTCAGAACAAAGTCCCTTTTTCTTTTTCAAGGACTGTAATCTGCTTGAATTCTTGCCTTCAATCTTGGAGATCATTCCATTTATTGCTTTTAAAAGCCAAACTTGAGGAGAGTCTATCCGCCCTTTTGCCCATCAGACTTATTTCGGATATGTCCATGGCATACCCTTCGCTTACAGCTTCACTTAGTCATCTGCATACAGGCCCCACCACCTAAACCTACTCATTAGACTCTCCTCTTTAATATTGGAAGTCCCTGTGATCAAAGGTTAGTTGCTTCTCCAATGTTAACACAGTCCCTTAGAAATAACAGCCAGTATATAAGACAGTTCTTGTGAAGTATCTCATTTTTGCCTGCAGGGGGCAAAGGCTTAACATACAGCCTGCAAGAATCTATGGTTGTTCCTGGTCACATGGGCCAGGCTTTTCGACTTCCTGAAGAAAGCTTGTGTCTCGCTTGCTGCTTCTAGACGCCGTTTGCCATTTTTAAACATGTTTACTTTTTTCAAAATTTGCCAAAGTCCTGGAAATTTGCCCAAACACTTATTTGACTCTTGGAGTCTCTCTAATACAGTCTATTACCGCTCAAGACTCCATCCCCACTACCAAGGCTTTTCTTTACTTGCTTATTTGTTCTTTCCGGGGGGGAGTCCCCCCCCACTTTTAGTAAAAGGGGACTCACTCATTCTCTGGTTTTCTCGCTTTAATGGAGTCACTCTTCAACATCTGATCACTCGGATCTCGCCAAGTAAGGATTTAAATGCTGTACCCTCAAGCGCTTGTCCCAGTGTGCGTAGCTTGGTCCCATTCAGGAACACCGCACAGAGACCTTCGGGGCAAAGGAAAGCCTTAATATGCCGGCAGCATGCCTGCAGAGAGGCGCCCCTCGGCACCCCATGGCAAGGGACTCATCACAAGAGTCCCAGGGGAGTGCAGACATTCGCACCACCTCTCAATACGCTGGTCCGCGGATCGCCCCTCAGGAGCTCCCTGGGGAAACGGCCACCATCAGCCCACCAAGACCGGAAGCTCAATGTTCTATGTTTTTTAAAGCTGCCCTGAGCCTGCTTTGGCAGGGAAGCAGGGTATAAATCAAATAAATAAAATAAAGAAGGAATTGCGGGAAATATGCAGCAAAAGTGTCATTTACGAAGTCATTTTGGTCACTGTTGACCAACTTTGGTCTCCAGTGAGGTTGATAGGGTTGCCTGATAGGGCTGGAGGACGAGTTTATCAGATTCATCTGAGTTCCTTTTCTGGACCATCAAGATCATCAGCATCTTTGTCAGGTTTATTTAGGGGATCTTACCCACTTTTCTCCTGACTCAAGAAGGAGAAAGGGCAAGCTCTCTTCCTTTCTGTAGCCCGGTCCCATATCCTAGTGGTGTCCAGCATATCTTTTGGGGGGCTCAAAGAAGGCCCTTTTGCATCAGTGAGAAAGCTACTAGGACACAGTCCCTTGATTCCTTAAAGAATAAAGCTTTGCTATGAATGCCAGGGATGGTGGTGGAGAAAACCCAAAATGGTTCCTGCCATAGTTTCACTACAGGTGGAAAGCCACTACAGGTGGGAAGGAAGAGGAATGGTTTAACACACCTCCCCTTCACCATTCATAGCAGTCAAAGAGAACCTTGTGTTTTGGAAGGAAATGTTAAAATGTGAAAAAGCCATTCCCAAATAGAGGCAATTCCCAAGGGAGAAAAATGGAAGGTGGAATGCTAAAAATGTAGTCCAGCACGTGTTTATATTTAACTAGAACAAAGGAAGGCTGAGATCTAATTGTAAATACACCTTCAAGTATAACCAGCTATTGATTTTAAAAACTTGATAGAAAGAGCATTTGAAACTGCCTTTCTGTCTTTCACACATGAACATCAGTAGCTGGAATGAGGCTCAAAGGCATTTTAAGTCACGTGCATCAGATATGTCAGTCTCTAGTTGGAACTGTGATTCACTACTTGTTGCAATTTGGTCTGATCTGAGCCTTTTCCTTCTTCTGTTTCCTCTTTTTTGAAGACAATAAAACATGGCTGGCATTCTCTAAGGGGCAAATTCAACATGATGAAGATCACGAATCACTGTAACTCTTTTAAAAACAAATTGCATCCACGTGGGGCTGTGTGGGAGGGTAGAGTGAATTTAAATTAACTCTTCTATCCCTGTATGGTTTTGCTAATTGAGCATGTACACCCCTGTGTACTACTCCATGTACTGTTACTCTTTTAAAGGGGAACATTTGATATTGGTTTCCCCCTATTTTATTTCTTTACAGGGCTATAATAGCATGGGGAGACTGGTTTCAATTTGCAAAACTCTCTCTCTCTCTCTCTCTCTCTCTCTCTCTCTCTCTCTCTCTGTGTGTGTGTGTGTGTGTGTGTAAGCATCAAACCCCTTTCCTATCCTCGCATGGCCAAGATCCAAGCTAGGGCTCTGCGCAGCTGTAATTAAACTCAAGACATATTGGGAAGATCCAGCTTTGAGCTGTTCCGAGCCCTTGCCTTCCTGAGTGGGTTGCAAATTCTGCTGAGGATTTGTGTCCTGTTAGCCTCATGTCTTAACAGAGTGAACACAGAGTCTCCTTTCAGTAGGTCAGTGTCCCAAACACTCACAAAGTTTTCCAGAATTCTATGTTCTCTTCTGCAATGGGTATTCGGCACAGAGGTGTTGCAGTTTTCTACAGGTATGTCTGTTCCAAGTGATCTTCTGGTTTATTTATTTGCTTTTCCCTTTGTCATTTGTTCAGAAAAATAAATTTGGGAATGGGCTGTTACACTTGACACACAACCCTTCTTCCAGGGATGGGAGCTTCCCTGTTCTCCCTACACTGATGTTTTGCTTTCTGTTCCTTTGTCCTACTTCTGTGGTGCCCCCCTCTGTTTCTTTTCCCTGCCTCTTGGCATCTCTTAGACTCTGAACAAGAACCTCGCTCTGTTGGTTGCCTCTGTTTGCTTGCAGTTGCTGCCCGAACTTCCCATTGGCTTGTCGGTTTTGATGGGTGTTTCCTTGGCATTCTGTTCCAAGGGAGCTCCTGGGAGGAAAGATGATGAGTTCTCAATCTTTGCAAGGCTCTCTGCCAGAATCCATCTATCGAGTGAACAGTTTGTAGCAGAAGCAGCTTTTTATAGCCCAGAAGTACAAGGAGCCTATTTGTAATGGATAAGAATCTGGTTCATCTGCAAACAGTTCACCTTGCTTCATGTGTTTATATTTGGTAATAAATATGTAACGCCTTCCAGTCTGAAAGTACTGGATTAATAGCATTTTTTAAAAATAGAAACATGTAACTAGATTGAAACAATTATGACCAAGAAAATAAGGAAAAATCAGTCATCCAGCATTAGTGGCATTTTTTGAGCCTGACATTGGCAGTGATGCCATCTTTGTAATAATAATACTTTGTAATAATAATACTTAGTACATTCAGAATACTCTCACAGAATATTTGGAAGCTAATGTAATGCCCTGGCTAAGAGAATGAGGCAGACTCAGCATGGGTTCTGTAAGGGAAGATCTTGTCTCACTAACCTGTTAGTATTCTTTGAGGGGGTGAACAAACATGTGGACAAGGGGGATCCAAAAGATATTGTTTACCTTGACTTCCAGAAAGCTTTTGATAAAGTTCCTCATCAAAGGCTCCTAAGTAAGCTCAAAAATCATGGGATAAAAGGACAAGTCCTTTTACAGATCAAAAACTGGCTAATTAATAGAAAACAGAGAGAGTATAAATGGGCAGTTTTCTCAGTGGAGGGTGGTAAGCAGTGGGGTACCGCAGGGATCAGTACTTGGTCCACTGCTTTTTAACTTGTTCATTAATGATTTGTAGTTGGGAGTAAGCAGTAAAGTGGCTAAATTTGCAGATGATACGAAGTTCTTCAGGGTGGTGAAAACCAGTGAGGATTGTGAGGCACTCCAAAGGGATCTGTCATGGATGGGCAAGTGGGCGTCAACATGGCAAATGGGGTTCAATGTGGCCAAGTGCAAGGTGATGCACATTGGAGCCAAAAATCCTAACTAGAAATACACATTGATGGGGTCTGAACTGGCAGAGACTGATCAAGAGAGAGATCTTGGAGCTGTAGTAGATAACTCACTGAAAATGTCGAGACAGTGTGTGACTGCCATAAAGAAGGCCAATGCTATGCTGGGGATTATTAGGGAGGGTATTGAAAACAGATCAGCCAATATCATAATGCCCCTATATAAATCAATGGTGCAACCTCATTTGGAATACTGTGTGCAGTTCTGGTCACCACACCTTAAAAAGGATATTATAGCTTTGGAAAAAGTGCAGAAAAGGGCAACTCGAATGATAAAAGGGTTGGAACACTTTCCCTATGAGGAAAGGTTAAAGCGCTTAGGGCTCTTTAGCTTGGAGAAAAGACGACTGAGGGGTGACATGATCGAGGTTTATAAGATTATGCATGGGAAAGAGCAGGTAAAGAAAGAGGTACTTTTCTCCCTTTCTCACAATATAAGAACTCATGGGCACTCAATGAAATTGCTGAGCAGTCAGGTTAGAACGGATAAAAGGAAGTACTTCTTCACCCAAAGAGTGATTAACACATGGAATTCACTGCCACAGGAAGTGGTGGTGGCTACAAGCATGGACGGCTTCAAAAGGGAATTAGATAAGCATATGGAGCAGAGGTCCGTCAGTGGCTGTTAGCCACAAGGTATAGATAGGGACTCTGGGGCAAGTGATGCTTTGTCTTCTTGGTGCTTGGGGGGGTCAACAGTGGGAGGGCTTCTAATGTCCTGGCCCCACTGGTGGACCTCCTGATGGCACTGGTATTTCTGGCCACTGTGTGACACAGAGTGTTGGACGGGATGGGCCTTTGGCCTGATCCAACTTTGGCGTCTCTTATGTTCTTATGTACTTTCCTTGGCTCATACCCTTGTGACCTCTTTTCTCTCCTACCACTAAAGGTCTTTTTCAGGCTTTTTAAAAAAATTGACATAGCATTACATAAAACATCAATATATTTATTTCTGAATGGAGCCCTTAAAGCGTATGATCGATAGGGCTAGGGACAAATGGGGGATTTTTCCATAAACCTGAAGGAAGTCTCAGGGTTGCAGAATAATATATCTCTCTCTCTCTCTCTGTCTCTGTCTCTCTCTCTCTCTCTCTCTCTCTCTCTCGCACACACACACTCACACTGGAAACTCGACTACCTACACAATTAGCCCAACCCAGTGACAGTTACTATGCGACTGGGCTCAGCCACAATGCAGCCCAGCTCTCTGCCACCTGTCACATTGCCCAGCCAGACTTTTCCTGGGAGAGGCTCGGGGTAAGAAAGGAGGGAAAGATGAATCCATGGGGGCAGATAAAAGTAGGTCGACTGGTGGTTGGGAAAGAAGGAAGCAAGTCCAGTGGTGCTGTACAGTGTAACTCTGAGCCTGGCCTGGCATTGGTGACAGCCATTGAAAAAATTGGCCAGACATTTCCTGAGGAAAGGCTGCCAGGGGTAGGGAAGGAGGGAAAACTGAAGATGGGAGCGAATAAAGGTAGGTTGGCTGGTGGGTGGGATGGAGAAAAGGAGAAGTTATGAGGACTTTCAGGAAAGGGAAAGATAAAATAGTGGGAAAGAGGAAATAGTGTGGGAAGGAAAATTAGATGCCCCCCACAAGCTCTTGTGGATTCTCTACTTACAATTATCTATCTATGTGATAATCTGGATTCCCAGATTTCATTTTTTTAAAAAGGAATTGGGAAATGGAAGGAGAGCTGTTTTAATGGAAGTCCTGACAGAATCCTGGGGAACAAAAGCTGCTGTGCTTCTGTCACGCCCTTTGTGTTTTGCAGGCCATCCAGCATATTTAGAAAGATCAAGGAACTGGCACAACACAGTGACATCATCAGCATGGGACAGTGCTAGAAACTTTTGGGTCAGCAGTTATTGATCGGAATCATGCCCCCCATGCACTACTTTGAGAGTTGTCCGGGAGAAGATGGGGAGATGGGGTAGGATTGGATCATCCTGCTCATAGGAGCTACCAGTGAAACTTCCTAAGTGGGCTTAACCTCTCCCCACATGAGATTAGATGAATTTGTCCCAAGCAAGGAAGTATGATAATGTGACGAGGCTTTTAAATCCTAATCCTAAATCCATTTAATGCACTGCAGCAAAAATCAGATACCTTTGAAATTGGTGGATCCTCTGCTTGCTTGGAGCCAGTTTGGTGTAGTGGTTAAGTGTGCGGACTCTAATCTGGGAGAACCGGGTTTGATTCCCCGCTCCTCCACTTGCACCTGCTGTATGACCTTGGACAAGCCGTAGTTCTGATAAGAGCTGTCCTTGAAAAAGAGCAGTTTCTGTCAGAGCTCTCTCAGCCCCACCTACCTCACAGGGTGTCTGTTGTGGGGAGGGGAGGGGAAAGGAGTTTGTAAGCCGCTCTGAGACTCCCTTGGGTAATGAAAGGCGGGGTATAAATCCAATCTCTTTTCTCTTCTCTTACCTGCCTTTTCCTCTTTGGACAGAAGGGAAATGGTTTGGGTTTCAGCCAGCAAAACTGGGAGGAGGGGGGAATTAGCCCTTCTTTCTCTCTCCCAGCTCCAACTGCTAACCAATTCAGGGTCTCACATTTTCCATTTTTAAGAAGCTGATATCTCAGCATCATGTCTGGTTTGGCCCTTAATCGTAATCTAAATTCCATTATTTCTATGGGATTCACACACCCAAATTTCTCTGGATGCCTCCACTAAAATCCAAAGGCAGCCAAGTTTATAGTTAAGTACTTACCTCCTTCATTTCATTGGGACAGAAGGTATGCCTAGCCTACCTCTGGACTGTACTCTGTTTGTGGTAGCAACTGCCATTTCTTTGGGACAGTCTTCCAACAGAAGTGCTCCAATCTGCTGCCAGTGGAAGAACGGGAAGGGTCAATAGATGTTCCACAGCTCATTGTGTTCCAGCAACTTGTGCTAGGACAGTGCTGAATTTGGCAGGGCCTGGAAGCAGAATGGGCTTAGAGGCCATCATTGGCTTCAGAATATGTTGGAGCAGACTTCAGTTGTTAGATAGTACTCTGTTGTAAGACTTACCAAGTGAGAACAAATTACACTAGGCAATGGCCTTTCACAACTATGGTGTGTGTGTGTGTGGCGGGGGGGGGGGACTTGCCCTCCAGAATCTAATAAAAGGCAAATACCTTTGTGCACATATACATGAAGCCACTTCTTACGAGATGCTAGCAATAGATTTGCTATTTCTAGCAGCTGTGTTACACATTAAGGAACACAGTTGTGAAATATTTGCTTTCCAAAGTTCATGTGAAATCTGAGCCACCTATCACATGTATTTAAACGTTGCAGATGTTGTGTATCATCCGTATTAAACAATGTAGTAATATCTAGAAGCTCCTTAGGATAACACCATTGGAGGGGATCTACAGACTAGGAATACCTTCTGTGTTCTGTCTAAAGCATCCTTAACTGACAACAGTCTGGTGTTTTCTCTGAAATCAGCAAGGATTTCAACAGAGTCCCTTCTGTTGCAGCTGGTTCCATTGTTCCAGTGATGCCATTAGGAATCGTGAAATTCTCCCCTCCCTACATCAGCTCTAATTTCTTTGTGAAGTTTAGAAGATGCTTTGCAGTTGCAGTAGGTAGAGAACCTTTGGTTTGTATCTGGGCTTATCCTAGGTCACTAGCACAATCTCTCTCTAAAATAAAATATCTAGTTTCATAATGCTGTTAATGGAAATCTGTGGCGCAGCCATAGAATTGGACTGCTGTATACAGTTGGTTGCCCATCTCAGAAAGAATATCCCAGATCTGGAAAAGGTTACAGTACAGAAAAGGCCAACCGAAATGACTAAGGGGTTGGGATGCCGTTCCTGTGAGGATCACATTTGTTCTGGTGGGTTTGAGGTCAGAATCTGAGGCTGATTTTTCACAGCTGTATGGCAATCCCACTGATTTCCTAACTCTGCTACTTTATTATTAATTTTTAGTAAGAGTTCTTGTATTGGCTTGCAAACTATTCAGACAATAATTTGCAAAAATATCAAAAATGTCCAATCCAGGAGAATTCATAGATTCCCCCCCCCTGATTTAAAGAATACCTGTGGATCAGCGCCTCTGCTTCTGCAGTTCTAATCAGGTGGAAGATATTGTTCATTATATTTCACACTGTCCTCACTATGAGCTCATTCGAAATAAGCTGTTGAACCAGTTCCTTATCAATTTTCCCGGTTCAAAGGAAGAATGTATTAAATTTGTGTTGACTGATGCTATCCCAGATGTTACTCTTAAGATGGCTACTTTTATTTTCCTGTCATCGAAAATAATAATAATAATAATAATAATAATAATAATAATAATAATAATAATAATAATAATAATAATAATAATAATAATAATAGTTCGGCAGTTCGAGACCTTAGTGCCACATGACGAAGTGAGCTCCCATCTCTGGCCCCGACTCCTGCCAACCTAGCAGTTCAAAAGCAAGAAATTGCAGGAAGATAAACAGGTACCGCTTGGGTGGGAAGGTAACGGCGTTCCGTGCACCTCGGCATGTAGTCATGCCGGCCACGTGACCACAAGGAAGAATGTATTAAATTTGTGTTGACTGATGCTATCCCAGATGTTACTCTTAAGATGGCTACTTTTATTTTCCTGTCATCGAAAATAATAATAATAATAATAATAATAATAATAATAATAATAATAATAATAATAATAAACTTTATTGTCATTGTACACAGTACAACAAAATTAAAGGTGCAATCATTTCAGTGATCTACAGCCATACACATATACACTCACACAACCATTCATATAAGGAAGAAATTAATTTCAGCTGCCCTTACAAGAATTTTAGTCAAACTATAATTATTTCACATTTTAGCGTTCAGTTCTTTTATTGTACCAATTATTACTATAAGAATTTAAATTTTGTTTATTTTGCTATGCTGGAATTTTTTAATTCTCTGTCTAGATATGAATTTCATGTAGGGGGTTATTGGTTGGGCTGTTATGGCCTGTGGCTATGACAGTAAATATTTTTTACTTATTCAGACAATATTTAAAAACTAGATCTCAGTTATATAAAAACAGCAAGTCAAAAATCTATGCCGGTCTGAGTAGATAATACTGAGTTTGATGGAGTGATGGTCTGATTCAGTATATGGCAGCTCCATTTATGCACAACAATCACTAGTCTACCATGCCAAAAGCCTTCCCTAAAAAAGGAAGATTACCTCCTGAAGCTTGTGTGGAGGCTGGGGAGATTCCAAGATAGGTGTCACCTTAGGAAAGGTCCAAAATCTAGCTGCCCTTATTTGCCCCTCTGTGAATAAGGAAATCCTAAGCAGGGGCCATTTCCTGATGACATTAATACATCTGAGTGGCTATTTGGGAAGAGATGATCCATTGGCCATTTTGCCCTGCTGCTGCTCCATATTCATGCCATGAACTTTGACTTCCAGAACCATGAGTCATAGGTACAGTTAGAGACTTCGCAGATCCCATGCAATCAGGGCTGGCACGAGGTGTTTCTGCGCCCTAGGCGAGGCCAGCTTGTGGTCCCCCCAGGCGATGCCAACCTCCTGGTGGGGCCTGGAGATCTCCCAGAAACACTTCCGGGAGGGGGGTGCTGGGTGAGCAGCTTCCTCCGAGAAAGGGCTTGGGCCGGCCGGGGGCTCGGGCGAGCACGCTTACTGGCACCCTGGGGCACCCAGGGGAGGGGAGAGAGGGCGCTGCCATCGCCCCTGCAGGCCAGGCTGCGAACCAAGCGGGGCCTGCAGCGAAGGTCAGGGGCGGCAGGGAGGAGGGAAGGAGCCTCACCTCCTTTGCTGGCCCACCGTCAAGGGGCTGGCTGGCCGGCCTCACCTTCCCTACCTTTCACCTGGCTGGATCGCCTGCTGCTGCGGGCTTCCTCCTCCTCCTCCTCGGTTCCTCCGCTGCCACTCCCCCGCCTTCCTCATGCGGCTGTGGATGGAGTGAGAAAAGTGCCCCCTCCATCCTCCCCCCCCCCGCAATGAAAGCTCACATAGCTGCAGCGGTCGTGCAAGCCCTTCCCCCCCGGGCTGTCACGCCCAGGGGTCTTGTTGTAGAAAAAGAGCTGCCGGAGCTCATTAGCATAACTCATTAGCATAACTTATTTGCATATGCCACACCCCCTGACATCACCGGAAGTGACAGAAGGCCACACCCCCTGACATCACCGGAAGTGTGTCAGAAGGCCCGGCTACTTACCCTCCTGCTTCATCCTCATTCCCAAACGGAATGAGGATCGAAGCAGAGGGCGGGGTAAAGAAGGGGGCGGGGCTTCACCACGTGACCGCCCCGCCCCCTAGAGGTTCTCTTCCGGAGCTCCGTACCTGAGAGCTCCCCCCCGACTAGAGCCCTGGTCACGCCATACATCTGCTTTAGCTACTGTTTCTTCGGATCACAATCCCCTACCACATACAAGAACAGAACAGAACATAGGAAGAGCCCTGCTGGATCAAATCAATAGTCCATCTAATCACACAGTGGCCAACCAGCACCCACTGGATCTTGATTATTGTGCTCATACTTAGCCCAGTGTCCCCGGGTGTTACTTGGGAGAGAGATATGGGGGTGATCCTTTTTGGCAACAGCCTTATGTCTTGCCCTGACCTTGGCACATCCATGCAGCGGTCACCTCCAGGATAGACTACTGTAATTTGCTCTATGCAGGCGTGCCTTTGTGCCTGACTCGGAACCAATGTTCCCTCTAAGCTGTGGAGTCTTGTGAGCAAAAATTCTACTTTGTGAGCTGCTGGCATTAAAGCTGTGAGTGAGCGATTTGGCTGCTGCATAAATTAGTTTGCTCTGGAGCCCTCCTGCCTGAGCTAAGACAGAAATGTGTGAGCCGGAGGCTAAAAAACTGTGAGCTGGCTCACACTAACTCAGCTTAGAGGGAACACTGCTCGGAACTGATCCAGAACGCAGCCATGCAGGTCCTTATCGGGACCCCCCAGACAGCACACATCCAACCAGTGGCTCCCCATGGAGTACTGGTTCTGACCTTTAAGGCCCTTAAAAGCCTTAACCATCAGGGACCTACATACCTTTGGAACTCCCTCTCTCAGTACGCCCCTGGAAGAGCATTGTGCTCAGGAAATAAGAACTTCCTGGTGGTCCCTGGCCTGAGAGAGAACCGGCTGTCCTCAACCAGGGCTTTTTTGGCCCTGGCCCCCACCTGGTGGAACTCTCTGCTGGAAGATCTCCATGCCCTGCGGGAGTTATTACCTTTCCACAGGGCATGCAAGGCAGAGATGTTCTGCCAGGCATTTGGCTGAGGACAGAGATGGGAGGGATAGTAGGACGTCTGGCACTCTCATACACTTCCCCATCCCTTGCAACCCCTCCCCCCCCAAGGAAGCTGGGGGAGCTGATTTTCTCTCTGCCATCTGGTATATGTATTTTGTTTCTGTCTGTTGATCTGTTTTTAGCTGGTTTTAATGCTGCTTTTATACTAAAGAATTTTGTTATTACTCTGTTGTAAGCCGCCCTGAGCCCTACCTCTAGGGAAGGGCGGCCCAGCAATTCAAATTTAACAAATAAATAAATAAAATAGATAACACTGACTTCTAGCTTCAATGAATGAAAATTCATGAAATGAGATGCCTGTTGACTTCTTTCTTTCTTTCTTTCTTTCTTTCTTTCTTTCTTTCTTTCTTTCTTTCTTTCTTTCTTTCTTTTCAATTCGATTTTTAGATCACCCTCCCCCATATCTGGGGTTCAGGCAGTGTACAACATTTAAAAGATACAGTTCCATTTAAAATGAATACAGTACCCATTCCAGATGGCGCCTTAAATAAGCCTAATTTATCCTAACCCCGGGGGGGGGGGGGAGTGGGAAAGGACGGAAAGGAGGGGCCAGACCAAATAAAAGCCATTGCTGTCCTCAACCATAAGCACATCTCTGTCTTATATTGAAATTCTGCAGCTAGTGGCTTTTTAAAATCGATCTGTTGACTGACGGAGTGTTAACCCCCCTAACACTGTTAGTTGACTACAAAAATTAAACTGGCTGAATTCAAATCAGCAGCAATACTAAGAATAAATAACTGTAATGAGTCTTCCCAGAATTTGATGTTTCCAGTGTACAGAGTGAAATAGCCAAGACATGCAGCTTTTTTTTACAAGCGGACTCTGAAGGGCTGGATGTTCTTATTCGACCTTACCGAGCCAGCATTCCTTTACTGTCATGCTGTTTTTGGGAAGGGAAGTGCATCGCTCTGGAAAAGTGTCATTCAGTAGACAGAGAACAGTTTGTATAGTTCCTATCTGGCAAAGAAGAAAGTGATATTTGTCAAGGTGACCACAAGCCCTTATTATTTGATATGACTTGAACAGAAAGCTGAGCTGTATTGTTCAGGAGTCTATAGAAGACCTCTGGAACAAATTAACGGCTCACATAATCATTCCTATTTCCCAGAAATGCCTCAGCAGCATCCACGCGCCCCTTAAAGGGACATTTGTGTACTTCCCTTTCCGATACACCAGATGTTATTATCGTGAATCCTAGCTGTGCAGATGACTATGTTGCCAAGGACCATTATGAGACTCGTAGTATCATTCATAAATTTTCCTTGAAAGCCAGTTCCTTGAGAGAGTTGAATTATCTAGGTTTCATATGCCAACTAGCTTCCAGGGCTCAGGAGGATAAATAAATATAAATCCCAAAAGCTTTAAAATAACATTTTGAAAAGTGCAAACATGACGCTGATCCTAAAGATCTGTGGAACTGTCGTAGCTGACAGACTAGTTTGCACTAATATAGCTGCAGTGGCGTCCTGGGCTTGCCAAGCCAATACCAAGGTACTTCCTGCCTTTCTTTTGTAAAGTCATTATGTTATGGTGTCTAGAGTTGTGCTCGTACACACAGTGGCTGGAATGTTTTTGAGTTGTGCTGCAAAAAGTTCCATTTTTTTGGAGCTGGGTATGGTCATCAGCCTCGATTTCAAAGTTCTCTGATTCAAATCTTGCCTCTGCTAGGAATTCATTGGGTGACCTTAGGAGTGCCAACTCTGTCACTGGAAATTCCTGGGGATTTGAGGGTGGTGCCTGCAGTGGGAGGAGTTTGAGGAGGAGGTGGAGCTCAGTGGGGACATGATGCCTTTATATGACTTTCGTTTCTTGTGGTCAGAGTGGACTGAGAAGCTAAAATGTCCCAGGAGCAACCCAAGGTGACCAGCTCCCGGAGCAGCAACAGTGGGAATTGGCTCCCTCATTGCCTCTTCCTGCAAAATGGTGGCACAGCAGTGGGAAGCAATGGGTGAGCTGCCATTGGTCAAGGTTGCCGCTAAAGGGGTTCAAAGCAAACTGGCCCTGTGGCACTGGCTGGGCTAGTCTCTGTTTGCTCCTGGCCTCTAGTGGCTCTCCAGAAAAGTGGTCCACTGGGAAATTTCCCTGTAAGTTAAATGGTGTCTGCATGGGCCTCTTGTCCACCCTCTAAAGCTGCCATTTCCTCCAGGAGCACTGATCTCTGTAGTCCGGATATCAGATGGAGTTCTGGGAGAACACCAGGCCCCACCTTGAGGTTGGTAACCTTACATAAGCCACTCTCTCATAGCCTGATCTCATGATCTGAATTATAGAGATGATAATACTGTGTTTGTGTGTAAGGGCCATCAAGTCACAGCTGACTTAAGGCGATCCCAGCAAGGGGCTGTCAAAGCCAGTGAGAAGCAGAGGTGGCTTCCCATTGCCTTCCTCTGTAGAGCTTTCCTTGGTAGTCTCCCATCTAAGTACCAGCCCTGCTTAGCTTCTGAGATCTGATGATATCAGGCTGTAGCCTGCCGCCTTCCCTCCATAATAATACTGGCTTGCCTTATAAGGCTCTGAGAAGGATTACAGCAAGGTAGTACATATGACGCACCTGGAACACTGCTAAGAGACAAATATTATTTTCATTATTGCATCAAGAATTCAGCTTCCCGAGGACCTCGGGTTTCATTTTAAAAGAACCAAGAACTAGGTCTTATAGTTACGAAGACGTGCTTGAAAATGTGTGCAGTTGTGCAGCATAATAAAAATGCATAACAAATGGTGCAAATTCACACCGCATACATGGACTATAGTATTCAAGGGTTTTTTTGGGGAAGGAGATGCATAATTTGGATGGCACTATTATAAAACGCTATTGTTGTTGTTGTTGTTATTATTATTATTACCATCATCATCATCATCATCGTCGTCGTCATCAGCATCATCAGCATCATCATCAGCATGGAGAGCACTCAGCATCCCATTATGATGAGCTAATCCCGGCTCTTTCTCCACCATGCCTCATCCCTAACCAGTCCTGTGCTCTACAATGTGTTTATGTAACAGAGCCATTAGACACTTGATAGCGATGATGGCATTGTCAGCATCCTACACTGGGTCATCAGTTCATGCCATCAGGGCAGCTTTGCATGCTATAAGATTGCTCTGGCATAGTCATCATTGCTGATAATACAGACGGTGAGCTGGCTCTTGCAGTGTCTCACAGGCACTGTTTGGAGTGCATTGGATTAACCCGGCAGGAGGCTTGGGAGGGACAAAAAAAGGACTGTGTGACTGTCCAGTTTTCTTAACTAGTCACCCACACCTTTCTGTTGTCTAATGTGCACCATTTGGACCTAACTCTATTTCTGGGGCTGCATCCAGAGTAGGTCATGAAACCCCCCCCCCCCCCCCCCCCCGGTAGCAGGAGCAAGTGGTGTGGAGCAGGCAGGAACGGCAGCCACTCACCGACTGCTTCACTGCTTGCTGCTGCCGCCACCCCACCCTGACCCTCCCTTTTTCCTCACTGCACTGTTGCAAAAGCACAGGCATGGCAGTAATTATGCCAACCCCCCCCCCGAACCAAGAACCCACCCTTTCCCCCACACTTTCTTGTCTGCTACCAAGCTGATCTGTAATGCTACAGTGCGGCTCAGCAGGGAAACGGAATAAAGCCCTCTATGGAGCTAAAAATGGGGGGAATGGTACACAGAAACTTGCTGCTGTGCGTTTTGAACATGCTGAAAGTGGAGCCTAGCTCTGCCCCCTCTTCTCATTTGGCTTCAAGTGGAACATTCGGGATGCTCCTCCCACGGCTACTCCACAGTTCCCAGGAGAAAATGGTGCCAGTTCCTAAAGTACAGTCTGTTCCCCCTCCTTCTCAGCTTTTAGATTGTACCTTTATTGCTCATGGTTGGCAAGGTGGTTCTGGAGTAGAAGGCAGACCAACAGACAGAAGCATGGTGGTGTGAGATATTATGATGCAATAGGGAAGGCCAGCATCCATATTCTTGGAGACAATTCTCCATTCTCAGTGTTGGAAGTACATTTTGATGTACAAACTGATCCCTTAAAAATGTTCAGCTTCCATAGTAAAGCTTGTGCCATCTGGCAGTTAAGGAACACATGCATATAAGCATAGTATCGCGTACCAATGCATACATTTAAATGTTTTATGCAAAACAGACGTGACAAGAAAATGTGATGTCGTTCTGTTACTTATGAGTTGAAAACATTTTTGTTCCCAAGTAAAACTGTGGCATTGGGGGGAAAAAACCCTTACCTGGATTAAAATTGGTCATGGGTTTGCCAGATTGCCTTATAGGGTGAATCCAGCCATTAGTTGGCTATTCGTGTTATAGATGATTAATGCTTGGTTCAAAGGAAAGGATTTATGATCATAGAGCACAGGGAGAAGATTCTGCAACCAATTGTTTCTGTAGCTCAAGCCAAAGACTCCTCTGACAACTTCTTCCTCCTCGCGCTAGAATCTAATGGTGGAGATATACGATTTTGGAACTGACCTTTCGGGCTATATATTATAATTATACCTGTTGCCAATGATTCAGTGGCTGCAAAGGCATACCTATGAGTTATTGCTCTTTCTTTCTTTTTTAAAAGAGATGGTTCACTGGATCTTGTATATGGCTGAAAAATGGAGAAAAATAGATTGAAATGCTGTAGATACATATTTTTTTCTTGATTTGTCAGAACAGAATCCAGCCACATGTAAGGACATATAAGTCCCACCGATTTCAGTAGGATTTACAAATGCTTATGTTTTTCTCTATAATGCCCATAAATTTCATGTTCAGTGATTAGTTCAGAGGTGAAGATGAAAGGAGCGGGTTAAATTCAACATGCTGTTGAATCATTTGTTATTGACACAGGTTTCTGTCATAACTCCCACCTGCCTAAGGGAGAATTTTAAAAAATGCAGGACTAGAAAGCCAACTTTGATCAATCAAACAGTCAAGGATCATGATGCGATCACTTGGAAAGTTATCTTCTCTGCTTATATCATGCTGGGTTTTGCTTACGTGGTATAGCTGTTACACTGTGGCATATGTTTGTTATCAGGCCACATACACTCCTTTATTGAAACATTTTTAACGGCACTTTCTTCCCAAACAGGGGCTGATTCTGCATTGGTTTTTCCCTCTGTTGTCTTATGAAACCCCCATTGGAACAGAAATTCCCCTCTGCATTGCATGCTGGTTTCATTTCCTTTGGTTATCAGGTTTTATGGTAGCTTCCACACTCCTTGCCACTTTCGAGTTCTTTGATCCTCAGATTTTATTGTACCTTCTGCATAGATTTTGGCCATTTTATGACCGTTCGGGGTGACTTTGCAGTCAGTACAGCGTTGCCCCGAGGTATTTGAATGTGAGTTTGAGCTGCACTTTTTCCTGCCAGTTAAGAAAATGTGGAGCAAATGCTAGATGCAGAATTGCCCAGGGACCCAAAGCAGGTTACAACAAAGTTTTAAAAACAACACCCATAACAACACAACCTTAAAATGGAGACCAGATTGGAACAGATCCTCTCTGTCAGTTATAACTTCAGACAAAACAACAACATGGAACAATATGACCTTGCTCAGTCTCTTGAAGGCCCAGTGGGGACCCTTCCTAAACCTGCCCTCCTCAGGCTCCACCCACCAAATCTCCAGGTGTTTCACAAACCAGAGTTGGCAACTCTACGAAGTGCCTTTCCTGACTGTTTCAAAAAGACCATTCTGCAACATGATATTGTCTGAACTTTTGTCAAGAGCCAGTGTTTGATAGGGGATAATACAGGATTGATTAATGGCCTTTTGATACTATTCCAACCCACTGGAATTTGAATCACACTTAGGATTGCCAGCTCGGGACTTCCGGTCGACAGAACAGCGATGGCGGACACTCTCCTCACAACAGAGGAGGACGAATCGCACACCAGCGGCTTGGAGGGGTGCCACCTCAAGTGACACCCCTGTGGAGCCTTTGTGATAGGCTCCAGGCCAGGGGGCTTTTGGGGGGTAGCCTCTTCGATGGCGTAATGCCGGAGAATTGAGGCTCCCCTCTGCCCCGACGGTCCAGTCGCTGAGTGGCCTTCGGGCACAAGCTGGAATGACCAGGACAAGCGCCGGAGAGAGTGAGGAATGACGTAAAACCGAGCATGGTCAGATAAACTGGCCGACAATTAATGTGAGTTCTAAATAAAATGGAGTAGTTTGAAAAGCGATTCCCCCCCCCCCGCGATTGGAAATAGAGATTGCAAAGAGGGATGCCTGTTTTGCGAATGAGCGGTTAACGGACACGAAGGGGGAGAGGGGAGGAAGTAAACTGAAAGTGTTTTGAGAGACTTATTTGAATTGCGAGGTCGTTTGGCGAGTTTTCCAAGTTATGTGGGAGCGGTAGAAACTGTAAACAAAATGAGAAAGATGGCGGCCCAGCAGAGAAAGTTTAAAATGAAACCGGGCGGGCAGAGTCCGAGACCGGAAGAGGGAGCAGATGTCCTCAAACTCCTGGCGGATATGCTTAAGCTGGTGATGGAACAACTCAATGGTATTAACCAGCAATTGACTGTGATTAATAAAAACTTTGCAGCACAGCAGCTCCAGCTGAACGAAACAGAGAAAAAAGTGGAGCAGGCAAACGAGAAAATTAAAGAGATAGATACCACAAGCAAGAAGTTGAAGAAAAGGATGGGAGAGGTGGAAACGAAGCAGAATTGCCAAGAGAACCGAGTCTTACAGCTACAGATAGAAAAAGCTAACATGGTTCTCAGGTTTCAGGGGGTTCCTGAAACAGATCGAGAAGACTTGAAGAAGGTGCTTAGTGAAATTATCGCTCCAGTAGTAGGCTTAACAGCTGATGAACTTGTAAACGAAATGGAGGTAGCCTATAGGGCATACTCCAATTACATTAAAAAAAATAGCCTACCCGGAGAAATAGTGGTCAAGTTTGCAAGAAGACAAACTAGGGACACCATTTTAAAAGCAACTTCAGCAACTCCACTGAAAATGGGAAATGTAACCATCAAAACTTTAAAGGACATTCCATTTGAAATTAGACAAAAGAGAAAAAATTACAAGGATCTAATTTTTCTTCTTCAAACAAATGGGATATCGTACAGATAGGCGGTTCCAGAAGGTGTCATCTTTAAGATCAACGATAGAAGAGAGAAGATAGACTTCACTTTTAAAGCTAAAGAATTTTTGAGACGCCAGCTGGGGACAGAGGAAGAGTCCAAAGAGGAGGAAACGAAGTCTAGTGACTCTGCTACCTCGGGAACGGAAGAGGACTTTGTGGTAGAAAAGGGGGCAGGACCTGCCAGAGTGGTATATGATTTCAGAGACAGAAAGCCGAAGTAAAGGCAGAAGGACTTGGAAAATGGCCGTTTGAAGAGAAGAATAGAAGATGATTAGAGATTTCTCTCATAACAATTAATAAAATAACATATAAACAGTGAATTGTTATAAGCAAGAACTCTACAAGTATATTGTGATATTAACACTAACAGTACTAACATATTTACTAACAGTAAAAAGATCTCCTCCTCTTGGGGTTTTAGTTTAATGTGGTTTGCTTTCCTTTCTCCTTAGTTGTAGTCCCTTTCCTAATATTTCTTTGTAGTTTTTGTAGTTTGCAAAATAAAAAAATATCCCTCCGGGGACTTAAAAAAAAAAAAAGGATTGCCAGCTCCAGGTTGGGAAATTTCTGGAGATTTGGTGGGTGGAGCATGGGGAGGGGCATCAGCAGGGTATAAAGCCATGGAGGCCAACCTCCAAAGTAACCATGTTTTCTAGGGGAAATGTAGTCTGGATATCAGTTGTCATTCTGGGAGGTCTCCAGGCTCCACCTGGAGGCTGGCAACCATAAGCACACTCCAAGTACCTGAGCAGGGACTGGAAGAAGTACATTGTGCAGTTTGCATGTGGGCAAACAGAGAAAAACAGCCTGTCCTCTGAGCTTGCTTGAACAGGCTGCTCAGGCCCAAAGTCCATGTTGCATAAAAGTCTGTTTCATGGTCACCCATTGGCCTTTTCTAATCTAGGAAAGCTGACAACCTAGAGGGAAGCACAAGGCTTTCCTACTTGCTCATTCCCTGCTCCAGTTGGCACCTGAGTAACTCTTCCCTTAGTGCTTTAAATGCAGGGAGTGGTGCATTTAAAGTTCTGCTGGTGGTGGTGGGGAGCCAGACAAGCAGGGGGGAATTTGGAGCAGGAAGTCCACAGGCAAGGAAAGGGTTAAACCTCTTCCTCCCATCCAAGTCTCTGATCCTGATTCCCCCCCCCCCCAAGTTGGAAGTGACTTTCCTCGGGTCATAATCAGCTATTGGGCTTCTATATACCCATTTGGTGTGGTGTGTAGTTTGGTTTTAAACCAAAAGCAGGTTGCCAGGATATTAACATGCTGGATTGGTCCTGTTTGTGGATTCTTTGCCTCTGTGTGTGTGTGTGTGTGTGGCTGTGTGTTTTCTTCCACTCTGCTCAGTCTTTTACATTTATAAATAAGTGATCTTTTGCCAAAAGGACATTGTAAATACCCAGTTCTCTCTTCTTACACAGGAACAGTTTCCATAAAAGGTTGCCCCTGGAATTATAATTTGTTTATTTGGACATTTATGCCTGCTTATCCAAAGAGGCATTCCTTGCACCTTACCAAAGTAACTGCCGTCAATAAAATACATTAACCTTAAAGCCAAACAGAAAGCAGATCTGAAGTGAAGGCCATGTGAGAATATAAAGGTATGGGCAGGTACGACCAGGTGGCCCGGCAAGTTTAACAAAACCAAACACCCCCAATCTTTCTGGAAGGCCTTTATGACCTTCCTGGACTTGCTTTAAGAGCTTCTCTGGGGAGGAAGTTCCATGGTGTGAACAGCACTACTGAAAAGGTCCTCGCCCGCAGTCGGTTTACATAAAGGTGGGAGCCAAAGCAGGCTTTTTTTCGACAACCTTTGTGTGTAGAGACGTTTATATGAGAAGTGTTTTTTGGGGGGTAATCTGGACTTTCAACACCAACTTTCCCACTGGCTTGATCTGCCAAGTTTTGAACCAGTGCTGGTTGAAGTTTTCAAAGGCAGCACCACTAGTAAGTGTTACAGGAGAGTTACCTGGAAGTTACCAGGGGATGCATCACAAGGGGCAGGTCATCCTTCCCTAAGAGTGGCTGAAACTGATGCATCAGTTTCTCGTGACAAAAGGCTTGCCAGGCCTCAGAAATTAGCTGAGATACCGAGAACACAGGGATAGCAGCATTGCCTTCAGCCTTTGCAACTGACCTGCCAGCTGGGCAGGCAACTTTATTAAGAACAGGAGAGCGGCCAGTTCCCAGTGCAGCTACCCCCCTGCATTAATGTCAATTTTATCTGCTTTTCAGCTTATTAGCTCTCATCTACTCCATTACTGACTCCACACAAGTGTTTTTAATATCTTTGCTGCATCACTCAGTTCTGGTGGCAAAAAGAAATAGAACTGAGTATCCTTGTCATCATGATGGCATTGCAAACCCAATCTTTCAATGACCTCTTCCAGTGGTTTTATGTAAATGGTACTAAAGGGAATAGGCAGTGGTGATACATGACAGGGGGCTGGATCCCCAGATCTGTCAGCAGAAAGGTCTTTCCGACCATCTGCTGACAGAAAGGAAAGAACAGAGTGATTTCACCCTCTGTACTGCAACCTCCCAATATGGCTATTACTCCATGTGGTTCCACATGGCTATTGCTCCATCGGTCTCACAACTGCAGGAATAAACTTTCCTGGAATAAACTTTCCAGGAATAAACAGTTGCTAGGGGAAGAGCTAGCCAGGGAGATTGGGAATCCTTGTGAACTTTGTGCACCAACCCAGTATTCCGCAGGCAGAGCAATAGTACCCCAACACCAATGTCTGGGACATGTTGACAGTGAGGAACAAAATCATTGCAAAACAGTGCCTCTACTCCCACTCTGGTCAAATAACCATAAATAGCCTTTGACAAAATATTGATATCATCATTAATTGAACTGAAAGCAGCAAAGAAGCTTGGGGGCATTAATTTTGTCACTTTCCTAATTTTCCACTGCAGGTCGTCCACCAAGGTGGTTTCAGTGTCAACTCTACTAAGGACTGATAATGAGTGAGATGATGCTATTGCCCAGGAAGCATGACGTACAGGTGAGGATCTTTGTGTAGTAAAACATGGTTTGGGAATTATGGTCACCAAATCTGGAAGTACCAAGGAATTTTATGCTGCCCTTCTTCCAAGGGGCTCAAAATGGAAATACCTGGTCTCCCTACTCCTGGCTCATCCTTCCAAAAGGATGATAGTAACTGGTCCAGAGTCACCCAGTGAGCTTTATTTCAGAGCAAGGATTTGAATCCAAGTGCCTGTTCTTTCAGCTCAATGTTGTAGCTACCATACATTCTCTCTCCCTCCCTCCCTCCCTCCCTCCCCCTTCTGACCTATAGGTCTTAAGTAGTATTCATCAAACATAGCTGGGAATATGAGGAAGAAAGGAAGAATTCAGGCCAGAGAGGGTTAATACATATGCTACAAAACAGCTATTTAGCTACTATAGTCACTGATCTGCACTTCATAATAGCCAGTGATGAACCAGTTTTTTAAAAAACAACTTTCTAATGAATATGTAACTTTGCTCACTTATCTGAGCCATCTGGATTTATCTGCTCTATCAGCACTTTTATTTCTGTTTTTCTGCTTGTTAAATACTGTGGTAGCAATTATGTGGGCAGAATGTTACAGTCAATATATTTAAAATAAGGGGCAGAATGCTACATCCAATATATTCTCTTTGGAGCAAGTGGTTAAAAGTGATGAGCTCTGGTGCTTCTATGTGTAGAAATCTATGATTTCTCAAAAGTAATTTTTAACTGGACTTTATCTGTAAACAAGCCAAATATTCCTGGCGCAGGATATGAAACTTCTTCACAATGTGGGATTAATTGTTGACTAGCCTGCCTCCTCTAACATAGGCAGTGATTTAAAAAACAGTGATTTACAATCATTACTGACAACGAGTTCTTTGAGAGAAGGAAAAGAGATAACAGCACATACTCCAAGCTGAGGAGCTGAGGGCTGCTCCGCATGTTATAGATTTCCTACTCAGCACTTACATGTGATCTGAAAACACTTTCAGTGTGGAACATGCATGCAGATCATCAGTGTGCACACATAGTGCTTAGTACATGAGAATTACTTAGCCTGTGATTGCTTGCAGCTTTCCTGTGCATACTCATCTTTTGAGAGAAACGATATGAATTTGAGGCCTCCAGCTTTGTCTTGAATAGTTCTATTCTGTGTGGTTATAATATAGTAAGCTTACAATTGATAATTCATGCCATTCCAAAGCAATAGATAAAAAAACAAATCAATTAGTTTTTTTAAACCCTCTTTAATTCACCAATATTACATTTCTATGTTAGCACATTTCCAGCTTCTTTATTATGTAATTGGAGCTCTCCAGAGTGCTGATTACCCTAACAATGTAACCAAACACCACTTCAGTCTGCCAGAACTTAATGATTTGCAAAGTAACAATGTAAACAAGGAAAATGTCAGTGTGGGGAAGTGCTAATCTCCTTTTTGACAGTCAGCTGTACAGAAATTGGTTTGGAATTCACAGCAGCAGATTGTTTAAAACCCAGATAAGTTTAGTCACAACTAATAGGAATGGAAACAATTCCAGAATTTTAGGCAGTATATTAGGTATCTTTTACCCTTCCTTTTTCTCCTTTGTTCCGTCTCTTATACACACTGCAGCAGGAAATGGTGCCTAAAATAATGCCTTGCAAGTTGGATTCATGCTGATGCGCTAAGGTCCCGTTCACACGGAGAAGTTGCCGCGCTAAAGACACGAATGATAGGTGGATTTTCGGTGCACGATCACACCACAACATCTGGGAAGCGTAGTACACCTGTGGCTAACCCATGGCTTCTCGCCGAAGATGCGGCGTAAAAAACTACCACATACGATATACTAGTTTCCGGAAAACGCGGGGCAAGGATGTGTGTCTGATCGCGTTTCCACTCGAATCCCGTGGCATCCAGCGCACATCCATGTCCTGTTGCACACCAGATTTTTTTCATTAAGTCTCCACAGGATGCGCACAAACAATCATGCACATGCGCAAATTTTGGTGTGAAAAAAAATTCCCGTTTGCCATGGAAGCGGCGCCTAGTGATTGCTGGTGTGATCGCGCTGCTTCTTTGCCACGCTGCTGGATAGCCGTGTGATCGGCACCTAACGGGATCTCGAAGGGACATGTGATCGGGCAGCCACGCTTCCCCCCCGCATTTTCCGGCCCATGTGACCGGGACCAAAGAAATTCAAAATCATATGTAGAGTTTCCCCAGTTTTCTCCATTCTTGTTCTGTTTTGATTTAAAGTCTACTTCAGTTGTTTTCTGACAAAAAAAGTATTAGAGGAAGAGAATGATAATAGGTTTTGCACAGGAAAAAAAACTTTATTCCTTTGAGATTTAGGAATATATATATAATTTGGGGAATGTATATATTTTTGGGCATGCATCCCATAAATAACATTCCAAAAGAAAAATCCCAGATTCTGCTATAATGAGCCCTGCTCTGGTAAATATTTCCAGTAATAGAGATATCCAAATTCAGGGAGACATTTCTCAAAGGAGGATTTTGTAAATCATAAGCTTAACTGTACCATCTCTTCATCTTGGAATTGCCTTTCCCTCTGTTGGTTATTTGTCTCCATGATCAAGTGTTCTTTGCACATCAATTCATTCATCATTTCCATCTATTTATAAATGTTTGAGTTGCATCAGTACAATAAAGTACAATGTGGTGTACAAAATAATAGTAAAACCAATATAAAATAACCATATACCATATGAAGAACAGAAAGCAAAGAGCAGCAAAATTACATTTAAAAAAATGACAATCCTGTGAATAGTGCTACTCCAAAAAACTTGGGCCTGCTTTCTGACTTCCTCAAGGCATTTTTATGGCATTTTAAAATACAATTTTAACATCTTCTCTTCTCCCCAAATATCTTAGCTTTATGGGCAAAGATTCTTCTGTAGCTCTTCCATTCCTGTCATCTTATAACCTGTCTCTCCCCAACCATTTTGCCGCTGACTAAAGAAAAAAACAAATATTATCCTCTGGGCCCCTAAGCATTTTTCTCAGAGTAGCACCTACCCCAACAGACATACGAAAACCTCAGAGAAATCAGGTAAAGTTATGTCTTGGTGTAATTACATTGATGGCTTCAGAAGAAAAAAAATTTAAAAAATTATTTATTTATAATTTTTTTATTGTTTTTCGACCAGACATACAAACACAAAAAATAAATCTCTTGTTGCAACAAAGCATTTCAATAAACAGACAAACAACAATATTTTCTCGGCTCTAATCTGGCTATAGAATTGTACCTGTTTATCACACTCCATAGAAATATTTTCATTCACTGATATTGCCTAAATCATCTCCCACACAACCTTTATCCAGCATAAACATCCTCAGAAATTGATTCCGCCTGCGACATATTCTTCTAAGCTATACGAAACCTTGTTTCCTATACATAACAGTTCAATATAGGTGCAGAAAGACAAAAGAAAAAAGGGAAAAAATAAAAAGAGGAAAATGGAAATAATAGAAACCTTTGCCTAAAAACTCATACTTTCTAAATAATTAGGCCAAACAACTTCATCGTATCCTTCCATTCCAGTAATCAAAGTTTTAAACATACTATATTGTATTTTCAAACTAACACGCACACATTTTTTTGGGGGGGACGGGGGGCCTCATGAATACGTCCTAACATTTCCAGTATCACTGACCCTTAAGTATAGCCGAGGAATAACCCATGTATTTTACTTGAGTAAACCAAAAAAAAAAAAGTCAAGTTACTATTCACACCGTCTAAATATTTAATCAAAGTATCAAAAGGATATTAACTCCTAATATTTGAGCTGTCCAGGTACATAGGCACAGCACCATTGTCAAACCATATCCAGAGCCTGAGCCATTGAGCATTACATATTTTAAGAAAAAGAGCAATAGTTAACCTACAGGATAATACATATTGCAACGCTGTTTTCTGAAAAGATTTCTTCTTAATGACCATAAATAAATGTCTCTAACCTCTGAACTCCGTATACTTCCATTCATATTTCTGCCTCTTCTGGTTTAACATTCCTGTCCACATTATTTTGTTATCTTTGTTGCTTTGCTTTGGTAGAAACCTCATTTTTTCCCTAGCTAATTTCTTCACTTCTCGCTGTGGTTCCGCTCGCTTCTTACGTTTTATGTAGCCTGTACTCTCACATTGTTTTATACAGTTCTTTCTTTCTTTTTCTTTTGTGGAAACATCTTTCTTCTTTTTCAACGTCGCCGCAACGTTGCCCGGAAGTCCCAAGCTGTCAGAAGGGCAGTGTCTTGAATGGTGTGTTCTCCAGCCCCTTCCTGCCAGGACCAAAGAAGTGTGAAGTGAGGAGGGATCAGCTGTGCTTCTTTCTCAGACGTATCAGCTGCAGGCCAATATGTGGAGCGTGCCTTGCAGGGAGTTCCATAGGGTGAGTCTCAGTACCAATTACTCACCCAAACTGACTTCATCACTGCAAAGGATGGAATTAGGAGGGCAGCCTCTTGACAGTTAGCTTTTAGTTTTTTGTTGTTCTTCAGTCACACAGTCGAGTCCGACTCTTTGCCACCCCATGGACCAGATCATGCCAGGCCTTCCTGTCTTCCGCCGTCCTCTGAAGTTGGCTCAATTTCATGTTCGTTGCATCGATGACACTGTCTAACCATCTCATCCTTTGCCGTTCCCGTCTTCTTTGACCTTCAATCTTTCCCAGCATCAGGGTCTTCTCCAGTGAGTGCTCCCTTCTCATTTGGTGGCCAAAGTATTTGAGCTTCAGTTTCATTATCTGGCCTTCCAGGGAACAGTCAGGGTTGATTTCTTTGAGGATTGACTGATTTGTTCTTCTTGCAGTCCAAGGGACTCTCAAGAGTCTCCTCCAGCACCATAGTTCAAAAGAATCTATTCTTCGGCGCTCGGCCTTCCTTATAGTCCAACTCTCGCAGCCATACATGACTACTGGGAATACCATTGCTTTGACCATGCGGACTTTTGTTGGCAGGGTGATGTCTCTACTTTTTATCATGCTGTTTCAGTTCGCTATCACTTTCCTCCCAAGGAGCAGGCATCTTTTAATTTCATGGCTGCTGTCACAGTCTGCGGTGATCTGGGATCCCAGGAACGTGAAGTCTGTCACTACTTCCACGACTTCCCCTTCTATTTGCCAAGGAGTGATGGGGCCGGATGCCATGATCTTAGTTTTTTTGATGTTGAGCTTCAAGCCCACTTTTGCGCTCTCCTCTTTTACTCTGAGCAAGAGGCTCTTTAGATCCTTTTCACTTTCAGCCATTAGAGTGGTATCATCTGCATATCTGAGGTTGTTGATCTTTTCCCCAGCAATCTTAATTCCCGCTTGTGATTCATCCAGGCCAGCATTTCGCATGATGTACTCTGCATATATATTAAATAAGCAAGGTGACAATATACATCCTTGTCGTACTCCTTTTCCTATGCTAAACCAATCAGTTGTTCCATATCCGGTTCTAACTGTCGCTTCTTGGCCCTTATACAGGTTTCTCAAGAGACATGTGAGGTGGTCTGGTACTCCCATCTCTTTAAGGACCTGCCATAGTTTGTTGTGATCCACACAGTCAAAAGCTTTAGCATAGTCAATGAAGCAGAAGTAGATATTTTTCTGGTACTCTCTTGCTTTCTCCATAATCCAGCGAATGTTGGCAATTTGATCTCTAGTTCCTCTACCTCTTCGAAACCCAGCTTGTACTTCTGGTAGTTCTCTATCCACGTACTGTTGAAGCCTAGCTTGTAGGATCTTGAGCATGACCTTGCTAGCGTGTGATATGAGTGCAATTGTGCGATAGTTTGAACATTCCTTGGCATTGCCCTTCTTTGGGATTGGAATGTATACTGATCTTTTCCAATCCTGTGGCCACTGTTGCGTTTTCCAAATTTGCTGGCAAATGGAGTGCAGCACTTTAACAGCATCATCTTCTAAGACTTTGAATAGCTCAGCTGGAATACCATCACCTCCACTAGCTTTGTTGTTAGCAATGCTTTCTAAGGCCCATTTAACTTCACATTCCAGGATGTCTGGCTCGAGGTCAGTGATTATACCGTCGTGGTTGTCAAGGACATCGAGGTCTTTCTTGTATAGTTCTTCTGTGTATTCTTGCCATCTTTTCCTAATCTCTTCTGCTTCTGTTAGGTCCCTACCGTTTTTGTCCTTTATCATGGCCAGCTTTGCATGGAACGCTCCCTTGATTTCTCCAATTTTCTTGAAGAGATCTCTAGTCCTTCCCATTCTATTGTTTTCTTCTATTACTTTGCACTGTTCATTCAGGAAGGCCTCCTTATCTCTCCTTGCTGTTCTCTGGAAATCTGCGTTCAGTTGGGTAAATCTTTCCTTTTCGCCTTTGCCTTTCGCTTTCCTTCTTTCCTCTGCTATTTGTAAAGCCTCATCAGAAAGCCACTTTGCTTTCTTACATTTCTTTTTCTTTGGGATGGTGGTGATTGCTGCCTCCTGTACAATGTCACGAACCTCCGTCCATAGTTCTTCAGGCACTCTATCTATCAAATCCAGACCCTTGAATCTATTCTTCACCTCTACTGTATATTCATCAGGGATGTGATCTAGGTCAAACCTGAATGGCCTCATGGTTTTCCCGATTTTCTTCAGTTTAAGTCTGAATTTTGCAATGAGTAGCTCATGATCTGAACCACAGTCAGCTCCAGGTCTTGTTTTTACTGACTGGATAGAGCTTCTCCATCTTTGACTGCAAATTATATAGTCAATCTGATTTCGGTGTTGCCCATCTGGTGATGTCCATGTGTAGAGTCGCCTCTTAGGTTGTTGGAAAAGGGTGTTCGCTATGACCAGTGTGTTCTCTTGACAAAACTCTGTTAACCTTTGCCCTGCTTCATTTTGCTTTCCAAGGCCAAACTTGTCTGTTATTCCAGTTACCTTTTGACTACTAACTTTTGCACTCTCTTGTTGACTATAAAGGCCACACCATTTTTTCTACGAGATTCCTGGCTACAATAGAATGGTCTTCTAAGTTAAATTCGCCCATTCCTGTCCACTTTAGTTCACTGATTCCTAAGATATCGATGTTCAGTCTTGCCATCTCATTTTTGACCATTCATAGGTCTTACATTCCAGGTTCCTATGCAGTATTGTTCTTTGCAGCAACGGACTTTCCTTTCACCATCAGACACATCCACAACTGAGCGTCCTTTCGACTTTGGCCCAGCCGCTTCACTCTTTCTGGGGTTACTTGTACTTGCCCTCTGCTCTTCCCCAGTAGCTTATTGGACACCTTCTGACCTGAGGGGCTCATTTTCCGGCGTCATATCTTTTAGCCTTTTGATACTGTCCATGGGGTTTTCTTGGCAAAGATACTGGAGTGGGTTGACATTTCCTTCTCCAGTGGATCACACTTGGTCTGAGTTCTCTGCTGTGGCCTGTCTGTCTTGGGTGGCCCTCCATGGCATAGCCCACAGCCTCATGAAACCACGCAAGCCCCCTCGCCACGACAAGGCAGTGATCCATGAGGGGGAGATCTTTAGTACTCATATATTAAAACCAGATGTTGTTTCCTGAGATTATAAAAAGAAAAAGAAAAATAGGGGGAGGGTTCAGTTTTATCTTGGGTTGAGTCCCCCCCCCTAGTTTTTGGCAGATAGTAAGGGAACCTTTCCCCTTAAAGGGGGGGGGGAATTGCACTAACAAGTGTACATGCAGCCCTACCATGTATTATGTTGAACACATGACAGAGGCACACCACTTTCATGCTCTCCCACTGTGCCTTTTCTTGTAAGTATATGAACCAGCCCACTGTTGATTTACTGCAACAGAATGTCCAGCAGGTCTATTCATTTCGGTGCTGACCATTGTTTCTTGTGCTCCATTCTGGTATCTTGTCAGTGAGTTTTCATTAGTGAATCAACATTCTGTTGATGTCCAACGTTATTCTTCTCACAGAAACGTCCTTTGCAATGACAGTCAGGGCAAGGTTCTATTTATACGCAATGACTAAGACCCTTACCTAAAATCCAATTGTTGAAATTCATCTTTGTATTCTGCTTCCTTGAAATCTAGCACCACCCAAGCCTGTAAATTATCCCCGTCTCATTTCCATAATATTGCTCATCCTTGGTTTTCTCTTGACTTTGCTGCTGCTGAATCATTCAGCAGCTCCCTCAACAGACTATCATCCTTGTCTGCTTTGTCTGTTTGTCAAGAGTGAATAGGTAAAGAGTACATTTGAACCTGAGCTCTGGGGTAATTTAGAAAACCTTTCCAAAGTTAATTATCAGACAAGGGTGGATTTGTATCATGAGTTCTAGAAATACATATTCATTTGCTGTTAACGGAGTCATGACTTCTACTCAGTAGCAAATACAGGTCTCATTTGTGCATACTTATGAAGTGGCCCTGTCATGTCACCACACTGTAGACTATTTTATTGTGCAGGTCAAAAAAAATGGGATCCTGCAGTTGTTTCTAGATCAGTCCAATGCTGACACTGGATATCTGGCCTTTACGCTTATTGACACTGAATGTTTTTAACTGAAAGATCCTTGAAACAGAGGGAACAAAGAGGTGCTTTAGATGAGATTTAATGGTCAGGCTGACAGGCTGGAACTTAGCTGACTGTGGCCTAGAGGCAGGCAGTTGCATTGGACTGAGAGGCGTCTATCCTCACCTTCTGCAGTCATGCATATTGAAGCAAAGGTCAGCCTCAAGGAAAGCCGCTGTATAGGAGGAAGTAGGGCAAAGTAGGCAAGGGAAGATGGGAGCTGAGGATTGTGGGAAGAGGGTTAGGGCTCAGAGGATGGTCTGAAGGGTTGTCATACAGTTCCAGTGCCAAAGTTTATTAGATGGAAAATTGTATGTAAGCCACAGTTTGGAAAGAAGAGCAATGCATTAAGCAGAAGCATAGATGTCTTGCTTGTTTGCTTTGACCAGATAGAAAATATAATACTTCAAACCAATCAGAGGTGGGGGACAGGGGGCCAAGGAAGTCCTGGGAGAGCCTTAAACAGTAAATACTCCTGGTTGGCGGTTTGCAGGCTGTAAATATAATGGATGAGGTTCGTGATCTGCATGGGTTGATGTGCATTGCTAATACTCTGTCTAGCGTCATACCACAGACATTATCAGGTTGTGGCTTTCTCCATATTCCTGCAATTTAAATGAATCTGAAAGCTAGAATCTAAGGTCACGGTTGTGAGGATCAGTAAGCAGGACTCTGGTCGAGTAAGACTTGAACAATTGCCAGTTTGGCTCATATCCTGTTCACCAGTTGCAATCAGGAAGCTGGTCTTTTGACAGACTTTTTTTTTCTGTTCATTAACCTGTTGGTGGCTTTTCGGCAGTTTGACTCTTCAACAGTGAAATCAGCCTGATGTTCTGCTTCCCCGCATCCTTGCTGCACAGCTGCTCCACTCAGCAGGCAATTGTTTAAATAGACAGTGGAATCAGTCACAAATCATATAAATCAGCCATAAACAAACACTGCATTTTTAAAAAAAGAATCTTGCCATTTGGTGTTTGTCTAAGTGGCCCTTGTTGTGTTTATGATCATAGTTGTGTTTATGAACATCAGACTTCTCTGAGAGGGAACTTGTAATTCAGCTTGTTTATTAAGCTCTTTGTGGTAGGCCTTCAGTCCATTAACTGAACAACTGAAACTGCCATTTTAGAACTGATTGAAACTGGTTCTTGTGAGCTTCTCTTAAGGGTGCAAGCTCCTCACAGTCCTTAGCGATGCTACCGAACAGATCAGGTGATCAGACATTGGCCTTGTGAACATGTTCACTGTGAAATTCATGGCATTTCTATTATGGTTGTCAGAACAGAGGTGGTAACCTGAGCTTAAACGTTTATATAGATGCATATACTTGCAATACCAGGAGAGATCCTGGTTTATGACATTTTGCTGAGAAGTCCCATCCAAAGCATTTCTTTGCAACTGCAACCAACTCTCTGAGTCTGTTTCGTTAGATCTTCTTCGTGGTCTCTGTGCATCACACCCTTGGGATATACTGCGCCTGCGCTGACCTTCTCGGTACCGGTAGCTAGCAAAAGGGATTTTCGCGCCTCTCCCAGGTCACGCACCGGCTCCACTGCGCATGACCAAGGAGGGGCACGCAGATCCCGCCAGTTCTTTTCTGACCGCCGCGCTGGTAGGACGCCTTCTGCTTCGGTCTGTTAAGTACCTAACTTTCTGCTAAACTTGCGTTTAGTTAGTTTCCTTTTCTTTATTTTGTTTTTTGTAGTTAGCATTTTTCTTCGGTGTGTTTGTTCCTTGTCTTTAACGTTTCCCCCTCCGCTGGCCTATGGCCCCGCGGTGGGGTTGTTTCAAACGGTGTAAGACCTGCGGCCTTAAAATATCTCCCACCGACGGGCATTCGCTTTGCCTCGTCTGTTTAGGGGAGTCACACTGTGTTTCTAAGTGCGGACATTGCCAGAAATTCTCGAACCAGACGAGAAAAAACAGGGCAGCTCGTCTGCACTTGGCTTTGATGGAGAAGGCGCTATCTCCACAGTCGTCTTCGCCGTTGGACACGTCCGGGCACGCCTCGATGTCCACCCTGGCTGCGGACACTTGTCCTCCCGTTTCGGGACCATCGACGTCGACGGTCGCAATCGATGCTTCGGCACCGAAACGATCGACGCCGATAAAAGACCACCCCGTACCTTCCAAGATCCGGAAGCAGGGGATATCTGATGCCGTACCTTCCAAGATCCGGAAGCAGGGGATATCTGATGCCGTACCTTCCAAGATCCGGAAGCAGGGGATATCTGATGCCGTACCTTCCAAGATCCGGAAGCAGGGGATATCTGATGCCGTACCTTCCAAGATCCGGAAGCAGGGGATATCTGATGCCGTACCTTCCAAGATCCGGAAGCAGGGCAAAGACTCACAGCAGTCGAAGAAACCTAAAACGGACAAGTCGAAAGTCCATAAGGTTTCAGCTAGTCAAGGTCGAGATCTCACGCAAGAACCTCATCACCTGATTGGTTCAGATCTCGACATCGACCTTACTCAGCAGACAAATCAGTCGCAATCTGATATGTCGAGTCGTCAATCCTCTCATGCTTCCCCGGAACGTGGAGTCGATGATCGACACCGACCGGCATCCCCTACTTTAACCTGGGATGAGAGACAGTGGCATTACTTGTATGGAAGCCGATACCCATACCCATGGGCTTTTCCTCCACCACCTCCACCTGACTGGGATCGTCAATCGGTGTCATCCCGCATCTCGCAGTTTCGGGATCGATCCTCGGCATCGAAGCAGTCCATGCCGATACATCCACCAGACCCGGCTGCACCCCCGGTCAACATGCCGACAACGCATCAACCGGAATTACCCGGATCATCCCCGGAACCATCCAATGTATCCTCCGATTCAGACGACTCCTCTGAACATATAGAGGACGTGAACATACAATCCACCCCACAGGATGTGGAAGCGGATCTGCCTATTTCTCCATCAGAGGATGTTAAGTCATATGGAGACTTTGTTCAACGTATGGCGTTGGACCTGTCTATGACTCCTACTCTCGTTGCCAGTTTCGTGGATGACAATGTTTTTGACATTATGCATTCCAACACTTCGCCTTCTGTGGCTCTTCCAATGACAAAAGTCCTCTTACAAACTACTAAGGACTTTTGGACCCATCCAGCCTCCATTACTGTATCCAATAAACGTCTGGATCACATGTACAAGATCCAAGAATCTGGGGCTGAGTTTCTATACACGCATCCTAAACCCAATTCTTTGGTCGTATCGTCGTCCACGAAAGGAAAATCGAGTCACTCAACGCCATCAGATAAGGAAGGAAAGAAGTTGGACTCGGTGGGCAGAAAATTTTACACTGTCGGTGCAATGGGCATTAAAACGGCAAATTATGCAGCCTGCATGGGCCGCTATCAGTTCAATTTGTGGAAACGCTTAAACGACTTCCTTCCACATGTACCAAAGGAATGTCAGCCTCAGATTAAGAGGCTTCAAAATGAAGGGATGGTACTGGCTAGACATCAAATTAGTGCTGCCAAGCATTCCTTGGAATCTGCTAGCAAGACTCTAGCAACTTCCGTAGCCCTACGCAGACATGCCTGGCTCCGTTCCTCCTCATTGCCATATGATACCAGATCGTCGGTGGAGGACCTTCCTTTTGAAGGCTCTGGACTGTTTAGTTCCACCACTGATACGGTATTACAGGAAATGGATAAGAGTATCAAGACGTCTAAAAGTCTGGGAATCTCTCCCCCAACTAAATACCCTAAGACCAAGCAATGGCCTAGACAATCTTGGTCTTCTAGACAACCGTACAACAAATCGCCTACGGATCAATGGCAAAGACCTCCCTCTTCTCAGTCAAGGTCTTTTCCCCCTAAGAATAAAGGACAATCATCGGGTGCCTATAAGTCGAAGTTTCCCAAGAATCCCAAACAGGGGCTTTGACTTCAGCCTTACTGCTCATACTCGCCTCGCTCCCTTTCTTCACGCATGGCTGGACATTTCTACAGACAAATGGGTTCACTCTATAATAAGAGATGGCTATCTCATAGAGTTTTCTCAAATCCCCACAATTTCCCATTTCGTCGGAACTCCAACGTCACCTGTCCTGATGCAAGAAGTACGATCTCTGTCACTGAAAAACGCTATAGAGATAGTCCCGGCGGCAGATCGTTGCCACGGGATTTATTCCAGATATTTCACGGTCCCCAAGAAGGACGGAGGACTTCGTCCAATTATGGATCTAAGATTTCTCAATCGATTCATTGTTTACAAAAAGTTTCGTATGACCACTTTGCAAAGTATTTTACCACTCCTGCCTCCAGGGACATGGATGGTCACTTTAGATCTCAAAGACGCTTATTTTCACGTCTCCATCCATCCTCGTCACAGAAAATTCCTCAGATTCACGGTCGGAGAGGACCATTATCAATTCAAAGCCCTCCCCTTCGGGCTCTCTACCGCCCCCAGGGTTTTCACGAAGGTAATGGTGGTTGTCGTCGCCCACCTTCGTCTTCAGGGCATTCAGATTTTTCCGTACATAGACGACTGGTTAATGGTGGCAGATTCAAAGGACTGTCTCCTTCAGCACATCACCATTACACTGTCGACCCTATCCTCCCTTGGAATTCTAGTCAATTTGCAGAAATCCATGCTGCAACCTGCAACTCGCGTGCAGTTCATAGGAGCTGTCATAGATTCCCTGGCCACTCGGGCCTACCTTCCTCGCCAACGGGCAGATACCATTCGTCTGGAAATTCGACGTTTGTTCCGATCCAATGTGACATCAGCAGTCCACGTTCAGCGGATCCTGGGTCTCATGGCAGCCACCACCTCTGTGATCGAGTGTGCACGCCTTCGCATGCGTCCGTTGCAGCTTTGGTTTCTAAAGAAATTTCGCCCCTCCTTTCACCCCCCAAGTCTTCGACTAGTCGTGCCTCCTCAGGTCCTTACCTCCCTGCAGTGGTGGCTCGTGGACACCAATTTGCTGGCGGGTGCACCGTTCCAACCGATTGTTCCCGTGATGTCGATCACCACAGACGCCTCCCTGTGGGGTTGGGGTGCTCATACGGACGACACTTGTGTGGGTGCTCCATGGCAGCCCCTTTGGAAACGTCATCACATCAACTATCTGGAACTGCTGGCCGTAAAATTTGCCCTCAGATCCTTGCACAAACAGGTTGCAGGGAAAGCTGTGTTAATATTTACGGACAATACAACTGCAATGGCTTATATCAATCGCCAGGGCGGGACAGTGTCCAGATCCCTTTGCAGGCTAGCTATGGACATATGGGAAGAGTGCCTTCATCGGAATATCACTCTCCAAGCTGCCCATCTGCCAGGAACTTTGAACCAGCAAGCAGATTTCCTGAGCAGAGGAGGAGCATCGGACCACGATTGGGAGCTGAATTCAAAGTATCTCCTCCCTCTTTTTCAACGTCTGGGACATCCCCACATCGATGTTTTTGCAACTCGATTCAACAAGAAGTGTCCCATGTTTTGTTCCAGAGCGGGGTTGGACCCTCTGTCACTGGGGGACGGCCTGTTGATATCGTGGGCTCACAACTTTCTGTACCTATTTCCTCCGATTCCGCTGCTTCACAGGGTGTTGGTGAAAATACAACACGACAAGCCCCATTGTCTTCTAGTAGCCCCCTGGTGGCCTCGGCAAGTTTGGTTCCCGACACTGTTGAGGTTAGCCAAGGGATCCTTTGTACACCTGCCGCAGGAGTTGGATCTCCTCCAGGCTCAGGAGGGCCAGGTCCTTCACTACGATCCTCTGAGTCTCAAGCTGACTCTGTGGGAAATACGCTTTCAGTGATGGACGCTCGTATCAATGATGTCTTGTTGAACTGTCGTAAACTGTCTACTCGGACTTCCTACACAAGGAAGTGGAATCTATTCCTGCAGTATTTGAATTCCTCAAATCTACCTCCTCCGCCAGTGGATTTGAGGTCTATTTTTGCATTTATTTTGTCCAGAATGGACTTGGGTCTCAGTTTTTCGTCGGTTAAAGTGTATTTAGCTGCGGTGTCAGCTTTTCATCCATCTGTTGATGGGTTTTCAGTTTTCTCGCATCCTCAGACAAAACAGTTTTGTAAAGGCCTTATTCGCCTGTACCCTCCCCGTCGTCCTCCAACCCCGGCCTGGGATTTGGCTTTAGTTTTGCGTTTTTTGATGGGAAAACCTTTCGAGCCATTGGCCACTTGCTCTCTAAAATTGCTGTCACTCAAGACTGCGTTTTTGGTGGCCATTACCTCTGCTCGTCGGGTCAGCGAATTGTCTGCTCTGAGGTGTGATCCACCATACTTAAGTTTTTCCCCACATGGGGTTTCATTGTCTTTGGACATCTCCTTTTTACCGAAAGTTGTTTCGGAATTTCATTTACGTTCAGATGTAGTTCTGCCATCATTTTTCCCGTCTCCTGCTAATGAAGAGGAACGGAAATTGCATTCTCTGGATGTTAAGAGAGCGTTGTTGTTCTATTTGGGCAGGACTAAGTCTTTTCGCCAGTCTCCAGCTTTGTTTGTTGCTCACAGTATGCCCTCCCAAGGGAAGAAGATCTCTTCCCAGAGGCTGTCGAGATGGATTGTGGAGGTGATCAAGCTATGCTACGCTTTGGCTAAGAAACCTCTTCCAGGTCAGCTTCGCGCCCATTCTACGAGGGCGGTAGCAACTTCCACAGCTTTCCTGCGAGGTATGCCATTGGAGGACATCTGCAACGCTGCGACTTGGGCTACTCCGCTCACCTTCGTGAAGCATTATGCCCTTGATGTCCGGTCTTCTCGTCGTGTGGCGTTGGGTCGGTCTATATTGCAGACGGCGCAGATGTAGGGCCTCGGCCCCTCCTCCAGGTAAGAGTTATTGCTTGCTATTCTCCCAAGGGTGTGATGCACAGAGACCACGAAGAAGATAGACAGGTTGCTTACCTGTAACTGGTGATCTTCGAGTGGTCATCTGTGCATTCACACCACCCGCCCTCCTTCCCCTCTGCTCTCGGCCCTTCATCTTGTTTCTTTGAAGGCTGTTGGGCGGCGGTCAGAAGGAACTGGCGGGATCTGCGTGCCCCTCCTTGGTCATGCGCAGTGGAGCCGGCGCGTGACCTGGGAGAGGCGCGAAAATCCCTTTTGCTAGCTACCGGTACCGAGAAGGTCAGCGCAGGCGCAGTATATCCCAAGGGTGTGAATGCACAGATGACCACTCGAAGATCACCAGTTACAGGTAAGCAACCTGTCTTTGTACACCCTGGCAACCTGAAACCCTGTGATTTTAGCTGTAATACTTGAAACGTTGTTATTGTTTTTTAAATGGACCATCTGCCTTTCCACAAATGTACGTAAGCTAATGTCTTAACAAGCTTTTTCTCCAAGATGGAAGAACGGATAATACTCTGAAAGGTGCTGAAAATGGATCATTCCTCAAACCTTGCTTTCAGGGTTCTGGTTTAAACTTGGAAGCCCCCTTTGCTGTCATGGGAAGAAAGTCAGTTTGGTGTAGTGGTTAATAGCAGTGGACTCTAATCTGAAGAACCAGATTTGATACCCCACTCCTCCACATGCAGCTGCTGAGTGACCTTGGGTCAGCCACAGTTCTCTCAGAGCTGTTCTCTCAAGAGCAGTTCTCTCAAAGCTCTCTCAGTCCCACCTACCTTACAAGGTGTTTGGTGTGGGGAGAGGAAGGGAAGGAGATTGTAAATCACTCTGAGACTCCAAATGAAGGGTGGGATATAAATCCAATCTCTTCTACAAACACCTCTCAAGGATGCTATAAGGTTGATCCTGCACTGAGTAGGGGTTGGAGTAGATGGCGTGCATGGCCCCTTCCAACTCTGTGATTCTATGATTATTCTTCTTCACACTCAGAAAGCCACATCCATGTTCAGCTCAGTATTGGTAGTCAATAGAGTGTATTGGTTAGACTACTGAAATAGAATCTGGGAAACCTGGGCTCAGGTTCCCACTCTGCCATGGAAGTTAGCTGCGTAACCTTGGGCTAATTACGTGGGCTCAACCTAACCTACCTCAGAGGGTTGTAGCTGTGAGGATAAAATGAAGAAGGGAGAAGAAGGAAGACTGGAATAGAAATGTATTCGATAGAACTCTCAGAGGCTGCAGTCAGACTGGCAGGTTGGTGCAATTTGGGCATGCCACTAATTACCCCATCACATTTTGTGATGGAGATTTTTGATCAGACTCTCACCTTGATCCGGCTTCACTGTGCGCTTCTTCCATAGTTGACCGTTCAGATTAGTGCTGTGTGTCAACCATGGAGTGCACAGTCTGATCTTTTTTTTTTTTATATATATATCAACTTTGATTTTTTTGAGAACATTTCTTAGATGCGCATGTGCACAGATGGGCACATGTGAATATGCTCTACCATTTTAAACAAAACACGGCAAAGCCAGAACTAAAGGTTCACACTTCCAGACCAGTTTGAGCATGCACCAGGGGTATTCAGACATCTGGAAACACGGGATGAATGAGCAGGGATTCATTAGCACTGGAATTCATCTGCTATTTACTCCGTATCCAACATCATATGATGGGGTGAGTATGACTGGGGAACAGCTGCCAGATGTGAATGTGTGAACAAGCCCATTTAATCCATTAGGGTAGCGCAACTATAATGGGCCAAACTGCCCATCTGACCACAACCAGAGTATGGGTATGCTGCCTTTCCTGTGTCCCACCCACTTCTTTGTCCAGGCAGCTAGAGCACGGAGAAGGCACACTTCTTCTTTCTTAGCAGTAGGGGTGCTGCTGGGATTCCTCTATGGGCTGAGTAAGGGAATATGAGTACATCTTTGCTCCTTTGTGTTGAGATACTTGTATGTCTGTTGACGGAAAGAAGGGACAGGTTCAGTCCTACCTGGGCCCTCCTCACTTTGAGATGCACAGAGCTTTGTATGAATTCCACATGGTGTCATGATTTTTCACTTTACTCCTTTCTTTGCTATCAGCCAGGCAGACTGAGATTCATGGCACTGAAGGCTTACATTTTAAAATTTTAATTTGCATTCATTCTCATATGTTAATCAATACTGGTTTATCAACACGTGGTTTCTGTAACATGCCTTTCAAACCCCACTGCTTCATCTCTTGCAGACCATTTCCCTACGTCCCCAGGACTCTCACCACTTTCTTTCCTTTTATGATCCAGAATTTTGTTAGATCTTCTCTCATTAGAGGAACTGAACTTTGCCCTCTGAAGTGAGAGATTTAACCACCATTTTTTAAATTTTATTTTGCACTTTGCACCGCACCAGATGAACCTGTCAGAGTGATGTGTTCTATTTCACTGGGATTAATTATAGTGCCAGCGTGCATATTTGGAAGTCTTGGAAGGGGATGAGCATCTGAAGCTACCAAACCTGCCTGTCACTTGACCCCCTGCCCCTTTACCAGGAGAGGGACCTTGTCATCAGATCTTCCTCGGATATCACTTACAAGCTGGTGGCTGAGAGGGGTCTCTCTTTTTTTGGTCTTTTTATGGCCAACCAAGAACCCTGAGAGTAGAACCTCATTAGTGAGGGTAATACTGCAAGCTCCACTTAATGAATAACCTGCCTGCCATTAAAGTGTCAGGAACCAGACACTCGGAGGCAGGTGCTGAAGAGCAGATTGCATTACATTTTAGCAGTTTATTAATACAGTCTCCTGATGTAATGCTGGAGAAAAGGCTTCCATAACTCTCACTGTTCCTGACAACAGATGGGGACTGAGTGATGAGAACACCGTGGATCTCTTTTCATTTTCATCGTCTCCAGGGAGTATTCAGTAGCATAATATGAACTGTACAGTTGCTGCAAGCATTTGCAATCTGGAGAATGCTATGCAGTCTCGTAATCAAGAGCACAATCGACCAAGAACTCCTTCAGAGTAATTCCTGTTCATTTCAAGGGGGCTTGGAAGGAAGCGGTGCCTAGAGGATTCTGTACCCCCAAAGGGTCAAGATTTGGGTGGGTCAGCCCTTTTCCTGACACTGTATTCCCCGGGCACAAGCCCAATCCTTATTAAAAAGTTGCTGCGACGTAAGATACGTGTCTCACTTGCTCTTTACCCATGACCACTCTTGACTTTTTGTTCCCCTTTGGTTAGAATGTGACCGAAGCAATGTGGCATGGCCAGTGGGAATGAGAAGCCAAGAAGAGCAGGAAAGTGTCTGCTAATAGGGGAAGACTTTGTGGATACTTTTACTGTTTATGGCTATAAATTATCAACCACCTGGTGCTGGACGATTCTTCTCCTTGAGATGGGGAATCCAAAAATGCCCAATGTAAACCATGCTTCTAGGAACCCATATTTCTTGCCTGTGATCAAAGTCTGCAATACAGGAGCCCAATGCCTTGAACATGATGTAAGCACAATGGGCAAGGCATTGTTTGGTTCAGGGGAGACAGTGTTCAGCTGAAACTGTAGGTGCTGAACCAGCCACAGACTCCTTGCTCTTTGTATAAAACAGGAACAACAGTGAATTACCTCATATGAGAGCCAGTGTGGTTGTCAGTATGCTGACCCCCTGTCTCTCAGGAAGGGTTGTTTCAACTGGCAGTGGACCCCATAGGGGTACCCCAGGAGTCCGTAAACCAGGCAACTTGACATAAGTGGACACAAAGATGGATGCCAGGACTGGCAAGTGACCATGCCTAGGCAGTGACCCTGGGAAGCACATGAGATCTTGTTCTGACAGCTGCAACCCCCCTCCACCCTGCTGACATCTGCATACTAATGGACTTGCCTCTCCCCAGAGCTACTTCTTTCAGCCTCAGATGCCAATCCTATCAATCCAGCCTCAGCCTTCCTCCCTACCTTTCCTCCGTAATGAAAAGTCCTGGCTTCTACTCCTTTCCCACACCCCAAACCTAGATGGCTCATCAAGCAGTATTGTTTCCTTTTTGATTAGTTTAAATTAGCAATCCATTAGTTCTTCAGCCATCAGAGAAGTAATCAGGAACCCAACCCAAATTGCACTTTGCATCCAGAAGAGAACCTCTGGTCTCTTTTGTCAACTCCTGGGAACCCTATACAGCATTTCCAAACTATCCCTGATTAATCTCATCAGTGCTTTGTTCTGAGGGACCCTGTGCACTAGCAAGCACTCTGGACACATTTTTGGGTATCATTGGCCCAGCCAAGCCCCGTTGCTTTGTTCATATTGTTTCGGGCGCCTACCAACATGCACCCCCTGGATACTCAATCCTCTCTCTCCATGAAGCACTGGTCATTTCACCATCTCTCCTTCATGAGCATCTTCAGGAAAGGTAGCTATCGCCTCAACCTCTGCAATTCTCCCACTCTTCTCTTTAATTTTCCATAGATCTTGAATGTGGGTATGTTCCATTTGTGCTCCTTTTATGTTAATCTCCTTAATTTCTCTTCAATAAAACATCCTTTATTTTACCTTTGGACTGGTTATTGAGAGCTCCCCTAAAGGGAAAGATCCCCGTAAATATAGGTAGTGGATCCTTGCTAATACCCCAGCTCTTGCTGAGGCCTGCCATTTAGCTAAATTCCCCCAGAAACTGAATGCAGTGATTCAGCTTCTTAAATCTATGCTGGTAGGGGTAAAATGGAGTAGAGGTTAAGAGTGTTGGATAGGGTTGCCAAAACCCCCGGTTTGCCAGGGGTCTCCTGTTTTGGGAGGGGTTTCTACCCACCGCCAGCCAGATGGCCGGTGGGGGAAGCCCCGCCCCCAACACCCACAGCCACCCATCTCTCTCCCTTTAAGTGTGTGGAACCCATGTTTCCTCCCAAGCCAGATCTCCGCAAGCTTGCAGGGAAATGCCAGCTTCGTGCTCTTAAAAGGGAAACGTGGCTGCTCTTAAAGGGGAAACGCCGGCTCCTGCATTTCAAAGGGAAATGCCGGCTCCTTTAAGTGCAGGGAACTGCCGTTTCTGGAGATCCGGCGCACGGGCGGGTGGGGGGGGGCAGCGGACACCCCCAACATGATGTCATTACGTCGGGGATGCCCCGCCCCCTCCAGGAACGCCCCCAAAGTCCCCCGCTGGGGGTAGAAGATGGACTTGGCAACCCTAGTGTTGGACCAGTATCTGGGAGACATGGGAAGTCCTTACATCATTCTCCTCTCCTCCATTCCTCAGACAAATCATGTGAGCGGTTAGGCTGAGAGAGTGTGACTGGCCCAAGTTCACCCAATGAGCTTCCATGGCACAAGCGGGGAATCTACTTGTGAGGATAAGATGGAGGAGAGGAGAATGATGTATGCTGCTTTGGGTCCCCATTGGGGAGAAAGGCGGGGTATAAATGGATGAATTAAATAAATAAATCAGAAGTTTATCCAAATGGAGCATTTTAAATGTTTTCCATCCATCTGTTAGTCTTCTGAGGGCTCGTCTTGTGGAAGTCAATAGCACAAGAACAAAGCTACATGCAATAGATGGAAAGGTGGCATTGCTGGCTAGTAGTGAATTACCATACTGGGTAAGGAGGCTGGAGTTACTGTACTGCTGTTTTTCTCTCCCTTCCTCCTTTTGAAAAAAAACTTAGATAATGCATGCTTCAGCACACAAGATGGGCAGAGCGGAGCCTGCAAAGAGATCTGCAGTGGAATCCGAGCGTCTTTAATCTCCAGGAAAATTCTAGAGATGGATCTCCTTGTCAGTTTCAAATTGGCTAAACAACTGCCTGAAGTCTTCTGCAGGTTAAGACTGAAGATGAAATTGAGAAAGGGTTGCTGTTACCTTTGCTGTAAGATTAGTTAGTTTTCACTCCCACGGCATTCATTGGTATCTTTTACAACATAGCCCAGGCAAGAAGAGCAGAGATGTTCTGTTGATATGTCACAGATTTATTAGGTACCTGTGGCACACAGATAGGCATCCAGATCACAAAGGCCATGGGTGACAACATTAGCAATATATTGTGATATGGGTATTAGGAAAATTGAATGGGCTTTGCGAAAGACATTTGGCTCCTCAGCAACAAATGAGCAACCATGGCATATTTGTTTTTACAAGCTAATCATGTGGCAACAAACATTGTTGCTGTGAAATAAATATTATGGAGACATCTGCCCACACTGTGTGGAAGGTTACCACAGAATGTACATAAGTATTCCAATAAAATTCTAAAGGTGATGGGGAATGGTGGAGTAGCCATCAAGAAGTTGAATTCTGTTCTGGACACTGTGTCTAACCACATTCAGAAGATTCCAGGGTGCTTGTGTTTTCTTAAAAGTGGCTGATGATTTCTGCTGGATTCCCTCTCCTACTCAGGGCCCCACTATACAGTTCTTGATGGTGTACTGATCCCCAAGAGCAACATTTTGGAGGAGGATCAGTGGGCTAAAGCAGGAGGGTAGAAATCAGTGAAAAACTTATTAAAGGCACTTGAGTTTCTTAACTGTGTGGTTTCATACAGGCTACTGTCGCAGATTCTCTTATATTTATGGTTGGTAGTGGAAATTCATGCAGTGACCAAGTGGAAGAGAAGTCGCATTCTTTCAGTAGCAGGTGTCATGTGCAGGTAACGGAAACACTGTGCATGTGTGTGCTTGGGCAGCACTATGTGAACATGTGACTGTTGAATGACCAATGATGCCCATCAGAGATAGACTGATGTTCTCCATGAAGCACCCAGTGGCTGATAATCAAAGTAATATGTGCTAATTGTGCCAAAACTGACAAGTTTAATTTCCACCCTTGCAAAGCAACTCTGATAACAGTATTCTCTCCACTGCAAAACCCTTGGAGGTGTTTGGGGGAACAGTGTAATAGGGATTCCAACTGTAGTTCCTGCTGGATTCCAAACGTGCATTCCTTTGATTAGGTGTTCCATTAAAACTTTTGCCCCTGGAAACCTTGGCAGCTTTGAATGCACATGACACATCTTCTGGTTGCATGTTTCAAAAAAGGGGGGGGGGAGGGGGAAGAAAAAGAAAAAAATCATCTAGGTAAAGTGAGCAATTGTTCAGCTGCTTTTTATTTCTCTCCCACTTCTCTTTCTGTAACAAATCTGGCATAGAGAAGGAAGAATTTATGGCTGTATCGTTTGGAGAAGCATGGCTGGAATGTAAGCATTTCTTAGAACTGGTAAGGAAGAGTAAGTTTGGAAAAAGTTCTGAAGGAAACGAATGCACGTAGAAGGTTTCACTTATAGCCAGCGTGAGCTCCAAACCAAGAGGAGCAGTTTGTGAGAGCCATTATGCACTCTGCCTGATCTCTTATGGGCAGAATAATTGCAGTTCTGCAGAAAGATGGTGATCTTGCTCACTATCTTTGGATACAAAATGGAAGGCTCTTCCAGTAAGTTGTCTGGAGCCAGGGCCTACATCATGGCATATTTTAATATTGGTAATTTTATGGGGACTTTAAAAATGATTTTGTTGTATTCGTTTTTACTTAGTGAGCCCCCTCGAGCGAGGCTCTGGAGAGGCAGAATATACATTTTCTAAATACATATGCAATTTTTGTTATGGTAGGAGACTGAACCTACTCCGTGTCCTGCCCTGTCCTTCCACTGCTTGCCACACTCTTCACTGCCTGCTAAGAGGACAGTTCCAGGTGGTCAGCTGTGTTGGTCTGAAGCAGTAGAACAAATTTAGAGTCCAGTGGCACCTTTAAGACCAACAAAGGTTTATTCAAGGGATGAGCTTGAATAAGGGTATACGGTACTAATATCGTTTGAGCCAACCCTAGGCTAAACTTGAGCATGTTTGTAGTTTTCCTTCCCCTCTAGGTAACGCTTCTTAGATTTTGAATGCTGAATGAGTGTGTTTTTTAGCTGGAAATATTTGTGTCAATTATTCATTAAATTATTTCCCTTTTTCATATTGTCTCCTCTGGTCTCTTTTTTTACCTGTGGGCCTTCTGGGGGCATCTGGTTCTACATTATAGGAAATATGATGCTGGTCTAGATGACCCTTTGGTCTGATCTAGCACAGCTGCTCTCATGTTTTTATTATATTTGTATGAAGAACAGGGGGATATAAATAATACCGTCATCTTCTTAAACCATATTTTTTCCCTTAACAATAATTTCATTAAAACTGGGAATCTATAGAATACCACAAGCAGGAGACCGGCAAAGACCCATGGGATGCTCATCTTATTTTTCCCTGTATCCCCCCCCCCAGTATTTCTTCTTTCCCTCCACACCAGCAGCCCCCATAGCCTCTCTCTTTTTCCTGCTTCCTTCTTGTCTTCTCACACACCAGCCAGCCTGCTTACTTTTTTTTTGCTCCCCATCTTCAGATTTCCCTCCTTCACTGCCCCTGGAAGCCTCTCCCCAGGAAAAGTTTGGCTGAGTTGCACAGTGGCCACTAAGCTGAGCTGGGCAGTTGTGCAGTGGCTACTGACAGGCCATTCTAGGCCCAGTGACACAGTGGCTGTTGCTGCTGGGCTGAGCCGTGTGCTGTAAGTAGTTAGTCTCCAGTGGTTGTTGCCAGGCCTATCTCTAGTGAGACCTTCTTTATCAAGGGACATGAGAGGGGAGGGAGAGGGGACCCTTTCCAGGGCTGTTTTGGCCTCTAGGTTGTTCCTGCTCCATCCCCTTTTGTGTTTATTTTTTACAGAAACTAAGGCTTGGAAAGCTCAGCATTATTGTTGTGATTGCCTAGCAACCTCCAAATTTGTGCCTGAGATCTCAGTGGGAATTCTTTTCTTAAAGCTACAGTTATTGTTTCTATTATTTTGGGGAGTTTTAATCTCCCAATATAATTTTTTTTTAAATTTCAGATTTTTCTGTAATCTTGAGACTTCAAGTTTGTAGAGAAATTCTCTCTATTCCCTCTATTTTGTGGACCTTTTAATCGACACTTTTAATTGACTGGTTTGGAATTAGATATATGATTTTGCATTCTGAGAAAGAAAAGTCTTCTTGTTCAGTCAAAACTTCTTAGACTGGCCTCTGCATTTATGGATGACATTTTATTTTAGGTCAGCATTTTTTATGCCACCACAGAGGCTTTAAGCATTTAGAGCAATGGTCTGTCTAACTCAGAAGACAGCAACTGAAAGAGGCTAACAAACACAACAGGATCCAGAGGTCTATCCAGCCTCAGTACATATTCCCCCCCCCCAAAAAAAAGTATTCTTTAAATTCTTCTTAGCTCAAAAAGCAATTTGGGGGATTTGATGAAAGAGCTTTTCAAACAGGAAAATATGCAGTGGTAGCATTTTGCCCTTCTCAAAGCTCTCATGCCAAATCCCCAAATTGTTTTATTTCTTGGAGAAATTAATAAGCTTTTAGTGGTTACTAGTAGAGTCTCATTTGAAAGGTTAATTCTGGGGGAGGGAAATGGGGTGCAAACAAGGAATGTAGCTACTTTTCAGAATCCTGTTCCAAAGCTCTAAGATTTCAGGACAGAACTAAAATTTATCTTTATGGGAGTAGCAAACTTCAGAACTAGGGACAGATGATAAATTTTTAAGGGAGCTGAGACTTAAAAGTGGTTCTAGTGGACTTCATATATATTTCTTTTGTCTCCTTGTCTCTTCTGGATTAATTGATTTTTCAAGTTTTTGATGTTGGTTGGTTTACTAAAGGTGAAAGTGCAATAAGAGCAGACATAACAAATAACAATCCCTTTTATCTCTCTTTCTCCAGGCTGATTGGATGGTGCTTAACTGGTTTCCAAATTGCGGCCTTTGTTTGTAGACTGCTTCTACGTGGTATTTAGTGGCCTAGACTGCAAAATGTTACACCATGTAACCTTGCTTTGCCAACTTGAGGGAGAAGGAAAAGAGGTGATCACTGAGGGAAGCCGACTGGTCCTGTTGTCCGAAATAGATTTTGGGATCAAACCCAAGATAGCTGTCCCCGAGCCTAACGGGATACAGCGAGAATGTGCTTTATGCAACAAGGTTCCCAGGCTGTGCAGGAAGATTTACCACTCTTTTAATTCAACCTGAATGAGAATGCTGTGAGCCAAGTTACTTAGGAGACTTATTTCTGGATGGTCATTTGATCCCTTTCACTGTGCATGGAAATTTCAGCTGAGAGGAGGAGGCTCAGGGGGCCTTTCCAAATGAGCCTTTTTTCACACAAGTAATGGGCAGTTATTGTGCAAAATTCAGACATCTTTTTGGCAAACTTGCACTTCTAAGCAACTAGACGATATGAGGTGAAACTTGGGGTTTTCCTGCCTTATATTTCCCTTGTAAGCAAACATGGAGTAGGTGAAGCATCTGGGAGCAGATCAGCAAGCAAGAAAGGTGCTTCAGTCTCCCCCAGAAAATGCCTCTTTCAATTTCAAATCACTTTAAAAGAACTGAGGCTTGGAGTGCATCGTAGTGTTGAAAAACTGGATATAGTAGAGCCAGTCTGGTATAGGGGTCAGAGTGTAGGGCTGAGGGATCCCAGTTCTGATCCCTACTCTGCCATGACACTCGCTGAGTGAGCTTGGGCCAGTCTTTATCTCTCAGCTTAACCAACCCCACAGGGCTGGTGTTAGAAGAAAATGGAGGAAAGGGGAGCCAAGTATGCTGCCCTGAGCTCCTTGTGGGAAAAGGCAGGATAAAAATGTACTTGATTGATACGTAGGAGGGATAGATCATCCCTGGCTCCTACCTTCTGATCCTTTGAAGAGGCGTACAAGTATATGTGAGAGTACCAGGGCCTCCAGACAGATTCTGACAGAGTTCAGACAGACTTTTGGTCGGGATGGCTCTGGCTCAGTTGAGCATCTGTTTTGCATGGTTCTAGGTTCTAGGGAGCTGCGGTGGCTCAAGTGGTTAAGACGCTGAACTGCAGGCTGTGGAAGGTCAGTAGTTCAGCAGTTCGAGACACGAGTTGCCGCATGATGCAGTGAGCTCCCGTCTCTAGTTCCAGCTCCTGCCAACCTAGCAGTTCGAAAGCAAGAAATTGCAAGTAGATAAATAGGTACCACTTTGGTGGGAAGGTAACAGCGTTCCATGCACCTTGGTGTTTAGTCATGCCGGCCACATGACCATGGAAACGTCTTTGGACAGCGCTGGCTATTCGGCTTTGAAACGGAGATGAGCACCACAACCCTAGAGTCGGATTCGACTGGCTTTCGAGCAAGGGAAGCTTTACCTTTACCTTTAGGTTCAATCTCCAGTGAAAAGGATCAGGTAAGCAGGTGATGTGGAGGACCTCTGCCTGAGACCCTGGAGAGCTGCTGCCCATCAAAGTAGGCAATACTGACCTTGAAAGACCAAGGGTCTGGCTCTGTATAAGGCAACATGATGCATTTTTGGTATGTGCTGTGCCTCTTCTTCATGCAATAGCCCCTAATAGATGAATACTACTTGTGGGATCAGAGCCTAATGGACTGTTGGCCTTAGACTGGAACCATCCCTGGAAACAGCTGTGTGAATCCAAAGGTACATTCTTTAGATTTGTCCACTGGTTAGAGGCTGGAGTTACTGTAAGACATGTTTCAACCCAGCACCCTCTCTGGTTATGCAATGCTCAGCAAATGCAACACCTGTTTTGTTTTGTTTTCCTTTTTTAAAAAACTAGCTCTTCCTTGGCTGGCCAAGTTTTCATTTGCCGCCTGTGTTCCTGTTCCCTGTTCTGTTTTACAAAGCCACACTCTTGGAACCTAACTGACAAGACCTTCCTGAGCAGTGACTTGCCACTAACATGCAAATCTCACTTGCTCTTTCTTGGGATGCCAGAAACACCTGCCAACCCAGTCTTGCCACTGAGCCCATTTTCTTTGGGACGAGGCATCCCAAATGTATCCTTTGTATGCTGAGTTATAAATCAGAAGGCCAATTAATATCTGTCAAAAATGGGATTCATTGGGGGGGGGAGTGCTGGGGGGGGGGACAATAGACTCACTGTCTTGTCTATACAAATGGTTCCTGCTACCCTGACTCTTGCAGTGTCTGACAGACAGTGGAGCACACAGTTCTCCAATCATTAAAGGCGTGTGCGCCTTGCTTATTGTACCAAGAGATAACTGTTGCAGTCAAATGTGTGACATAGCATGACACTTCACGTGGATTTACTGCTTATGGTATCTGCTGTTGCCCCAGTTCTGGCTGCCATATTTCCCTATTATTCTGATGGCACTGTGTGGGAAGGAGCCACAGCTTGTTGGTTTAGCAAATGATTTGCATGTAGAAGGTCCCAGTTTTAGCCCCTGGCATATTGAACATAAGAACATAAGAGACGCCAATGTTGGATCAGGCCAAAGGCCCATCCAGTCCAACACTCTGTATCACACAGTGGCCAGAAATACCAGGTGCCATCAGGAGGTCCAGCAGTGTGGCCAGGACATTAGAAGCCCTCCCACTGTTGACCCCCCCCAAGCACCGAGAAGACAGAGCATCACTTGCCCCAGAGCCCCTATCTATACCTTCTGGCTAATAGCCACTGATGGACCTCTGCTCCATATGCTTATCTAATTCCCTTTTGAAGCCGTCCATGCTTGTAGCCGCCGCCACCTCCTGTGGCAGTGAATTCCAAGTGTTAATCACTCTTTGGTTGAAGAAGTACTTCCTTTTATCCGTTCTAACCTGACCTCTCAGCAATTTCATTGAGTGCCCACGAGTTCTTGTATTGTGAGAAAGGGAGAAAAGTACCTCTTTCTCTACCTGCTCTATCCCATGCATAATCCTATAAACCTCAATCATGTCACCCCTCAGCCGTCATTTCTCCAAGCTAAAGAGCCCTAAGCGCCTTAACCTTTCCTCATAGGGAAAGTGTTCCAACCCTTTTATCATTCGACATTCAGAGGTGGGTTGCCACTGCCTGCCTCTGCATAGTGACCCTGGGTTTTCTTGGTGGTCTCCCATCCAAATACCAACCGGGGCTGACCCTGCTTAGCTTGTTGCAAATAAACAGAGCGATGAGCAGTTTGCGAATGGTTAGCCGTTCGGATTGCCAGAGGCCTGTTCTGATTAGTGACAGATCCCGGAAGGACAGCTGCGTTATATCTGTGGCACCGGAAAGAGTCTTGTGGCACCGGAAAGAGTAGCAAATTCACTAGGGCAGAAGCTTTTTGTGAGACAGGGGCAACTTCAGTTTGGTGTAGTGGTTCGGAGTGAGGACTCTAACCTGGGAGAACCGGGTTTGATTCCCCACACCTCCACATGCAGCTGCTGGTGTGACCTTGGGTCAGTTACAAGTTCTTTAAGAGCTGTTCTCTCAAGGACAGTTCTTGGGAGAGCTCTGTCAGCCCCACCTACCTCACAGGATGTCTGTTGTGGGGAGGGGAAGGGAAAGGGATTGTAATTTCTCCAAGCTAAAGAGCCCTAAGCGCTTTAACCTTTCCTCATAGGGAAAGTGTTCCAACCCTTTTATCATTCGAGTTGCCCTTTTCTGCACTTTTTCCAAAGCTATAATATCCTTTTTAAGGTGTGGTGCCCAGAACTGCACACAGTATTCCAAATGAGGTCTCACCATTGATTTATATAGGGGCATTATTATATTGGCTGATCTGTTTTCAATACCCTTCCTAATAATCCCCAGCATAGCATTGGCCTTCTTTATTGCAGTCACACACTGTCTCGACATTTTCAGTGAGTTATCCACTACAACTCCAAGATCTCTCTCTTGCTCAGTCTCTGCCAGTTCAGACCCCATCAATGTGTATTTATATTTAGGATTTTTGGCTCCAATGTGCATCACCTTGCACTTGGCCACATTGAACCCCATTTGCCATGTTGACGCCCACTTGCCCATCTTTGACAGATCCCTTTGGAGTGCCTCACAATCCTCACTGGTTTTCACCACCTTGAACAACTTTGTATCATCCGCAAATTTAGCCACTTCACTGCTTACTCCCAACTCCAAATCATTAATGAACAAGTTAAAAAGCAGTGGACCAAGTACTGATCCCTGTGGTACCCCACTGCTTACCCCCCTCCACTGGGAGAACTGCCCATTTATACTCACTCTCTGTTTTCTATTAATTAGCCAGTTTTTGATCCATAAAAGGACTTGTCCTTTTATCCCATGATTTTTGAGCTTGCTTAGGAGCCTTTGATGAGGAACTTTATCAAAAGCTTTCTGGAAGTCAAGGTAAATAATATCTATTGGATCCCCCTTGTCCACATGTTTGTTCACCCCCTCAAAGAACACTAATAGGTTAGTGAGACAAGATCTTCCCTTACAGAAACCGTGCTGAGTCTGCCTCAATAGGTTTTGTTCATCTATGTGCCTACTAATTCTTTCCTTAATAATGGTTTCCACCAATTTACCCGGTATCGACGTCAGACTGACTGGCCTGTAATTTCCCGGATCTCCTCTGGAACCCTTTTTAAAGTTGGGAGTAACATTAGCTACCTTCCAGTCCTCAGGAATGGAGGCAGATTTTAAGGAAAGATTACATATTTTTGTCAGGAGATCCACAAGTTCACATTTGAGTTCTTTCAGAAATCTCGGATGTATGCCATCTGGGCCTGGTGATTTATCAGTTTTTAAGTTGTCTATCAGTTTTAGGACCTCCTCTCTCATCACCTCAATCTGACTCAGGTCTTTCAATACCCCTCCTGAAATCAGCGGTTCTGGAGTGGGCAAGCACTTCTCATCTTCCACAGTGAAGACAGAGGCAAAAAATGCATTTAGCTTCTCAGCCATTTCCCTATCATTTCATTCCTTGAAGGAATCTCATGTCAAGGCTGGAGAAGGACCTTGTTCTGAGCCCTTTACAGGCTTGATGAGGCCACTGTCTAACTTGCCAGCAGAGAGAGCTCTCTCTGCTTTTACAATGGAATCTTTTTGGGGAAAATCACTGTCTGACTACCATAGCTGCAGTGAGTAACCAGGCAGAATCTGAGACAGTCATGTTTGAATCTTGTTGAGCCTGTGGACAGTATTGGAATTCTGGGAAAGGATGGAAGGTGCCAGCACAAAATGGCTTCCATGGGAACTGGAACTAATCACATCATAATTCATGTTCCAAGCATTAAGCTTTTTCTGAATGGGTGCTCCCTGCAGACCCCTCCAGAGAGCACTTCCTTCTCCAGTAGCAAAGCCTTGGCTCTTTGCTTTGGAGAAGAGTTGTTTTTGAGAAGAAATGAGTGGGCACTAGGAGCATACTGGTGGGCACTGTGGTGGAACTGTCCTGTGCTGGCCCACAGGCCCTGTTCCACCCCGCCCTCCAAGGTTTTCCCAACAGCTGAAGAGGCTTTTCTCTCTCTCTGGTTACTCACTGCCACCCCCTGACCTTTGTACGAATTGCTTACTGGGAGGGTCAGGACTTCCAGCTTCCCTTATAGGTTCTGAGGCCTTGTCTCTGTGTCTACCTCTGCCTAGTGCCTGGTCACCATGGGGACTATTTACCACCTTGTGCACCCCTGGAGAAATAGCCACTTGCCAAATGACTGCCTTCCCCCGGCGGTCCTTTTAAAATAGCATGTCCAAGACGGTGAAGGTCTATGTGGTACAGAGACCCACTACCAGCATCCAAAGTTATATTCATTTAAAAGAAAAATGTTCACAAGCATACTTTTAGCACAGCACTAGATTGAGCAAGGGATTCAAAAGAAATGGGTAAAACATAATTCCTCTGTCCCTCTCTCTATCCATGCCCTATCAGATGTTGAAGGCCTTGTCCCAGCCACAGTAATCCATGCGATGGTCACCTCCAGGCTAGAGTACTGCAACTTGTTCTATGCTGGTCTACCCTTGAGACTAATCCTGAAACTTCAGCTGGTTCAGAATGCAGCAGCGTGAGTCCTGATAGTGGAGTACGGGGTCAGTGAGTCCTGACAGTGGAGTACCTGGCTTCCAGTGGAGTACCAAGTCAGGGTCAAGGTTTTGGTATTGACCTTTAAGGCCTTGTGCAGTCTGGGACCGATGTACCTGCAGAACTGCCTTCTCCTCTATGTCCCTGGGAGAGCCTTGCACTCCAGTGATAACTTGCTGGTGATCCCTGACCCTAGGAATGTCCAGCTGTTCTCTACCAGGGCCAGGGCTTTTCCAGTTCTGGCCCCAACCTGGTGGAACTTTCTGTCAAATGACCTTATGCGGGACCTTGTGCAATTCCTCAGAGCCTGTAAGGCAGAGATGTTCCACCAGGCTTTCGGTTGAGGGCAGCAACAGTTGGTTGCACTGCTGGCACCCTTTCCCTCTCCCCCCTATATATATTTTGCTTACGTTTCCCTCTCTGCCTCCCACTAAATGACTAGGCAGTCCAGAATGGGGATAGAAAATTGTAAATCGCCATCTGGGATCTTTTATTCTGGTTTTATCTTTTATTAACTATATATGGATATTTAAATTTTGTATTTTGTTTTATGGCATTTTGGTTTTTGTACATCATCCAGAGCCCAGTGTAAGCCAGGATAGGGTGATTTAACAAATCAAATCAATAAATAAAATAAATAAAATATTGGACAGGCTCCTTAGCTTAGGAAGTTACAAATCTCTACAGAGTTTTCCTTACATTGAAACTTCCTTCAGGCCAGCACATGGTTAATGGCTGCCTTCTCTAGACCTCAGTTAAGAGTTTTGTCTGCTCTGATGGACTCAACACCAAAAGAGATTGCTTTTCTTGCTCCCCTGAGTTTTATCACTTCTCTTTTCCCCACCCACTGACCAGGCCAGGTCTCCAAAGCTTTTCCTGAAGTCTCTAGAATTTTCCTTCCTGAAGTCTCTCTAGTATTTAATACCTCCAGATCTCTGTTCCCTGCTTGGAGGCAGGGGGAACTTGACCATTCCATTGTCTAGACCTATTAGGATTTGTATGAAGGTGGGCTGAGGTAAGTCTGGAAAGCAATTGAGCTGACTTCCTCACTTCCTGCCTGTTCTCTGCAGAGAGAGAGAGAGAGAGAGAGAGAGAGAGAGAGAGAGAGAGAGAGAGTTTTAGTGTGAGAGAGGGAAAAAAAGATTTTTAGACTGTGAAAGGTTAAGAATGACCTGTTCATCTCCTTTCATTTCTATGCAAGTCACTGTTTGGGTGTTTGCTTCCTGGGGCCATGTCAAGGATCACTGGGCTAGGACAACAGGGAGAAAGCAGGAAAGTTCCCTGTGGTTCTGAAGTAGCCTTATGGCCTCTAAAATGATCCCTCACTGTTCACTCTTAAATTCCTCTAAGCCAAAATATTGGCTTTGTGGTGTCTGTCAGTGAGAGACATAATTTATTCTGGATCTTGGCCTATCATCTAAGTAGCTTGGCTATCTAAGTTTTAGAGTTACAAGTTGCATTGTTCACAAGTTTGCCACTGTGGTGCCACAGTTCTCGGTCCTGGGCCTGGTGTTGTTCAGTGTTTTTATAAATGACCTGGAGGAACACATAGAGGGATGCTTATCAAATCTGCAGATGACATGATGCTGGGTGGGATTGCTTATTCTGAAGAAGACAGAGCCAGAATTCAAAATAATCTAGATAGGCTGGAACAGTGGGCTGAGACAAATAACATGAATTTCAATAGAAATAAGTGCAAAGTCTTACACTTAGGTACAAAAAATCAAAGGCACAGATATAGAATGGGAGGGGCTTGGCTTGACAGCAGCTCATGTGAAAGGGATCTAGGTGTTCTGGTTGATCACAAACTAAACATGAGCCTGCAGTGCAATGTGATTGCAAAGAAAGCTAATGCAATCTTAGGATGCATTAACAGAAGCATTGTATCCAGATCATGGGAGGTGGTAGTTCTGCTCTATTCTGCTATTCTGCCATGGTCATGCCTCACCTGGAGTACTGTGTCCAGTTTTGGGCACCACATTTTAGGAAGGATGTTGACAAGCTTGAGTGTGTCCAGAAGAGGGCAACCAGGATTGTGAGAGGGTTGGAATCCAAGTCTTATGAGGAAAGGCTGAATGAGTTGGGTATGTTTAGCCTGGGAAAGAGAAGGCTTAGAGGGGACATGATTGCAGTCTTCAAATATTTGAAGGGCTGTCATGTAGAAGATGGAGCAGATCTATTCTCTCTTGCTCCGGGATTGCAAAACTAGATCTAATGGGTGGAAATTACAAGGGAGTTGATACTGGCTAAATATCTGGAGAAACTTCCTAACTGTAAGAGTGGTTGAGCAGTGGAACAGATGTTTTCAAGTGGAGGCTGGACAACCATCTTTCAGATATGTTGTAGGGCTATGTTTCGGCTATGCTTCTGCAGAGTGCAGGGGGTTGGATTAGATGATCTGCAAGGTCCCTTCCAACTCTAACATTCTATGATTCTATGAAATTATATCAGTGAGCTTGCTGCCCCCAAAACATGAGTATACGTATCTTGTGAACAGTGGGGAAAATATGTAGCATGTGGCTTCTGTCATCCTCATCACACCTTACTTGCATTATTGTGAAATTTTAAACTTTCTTTATGGTTTATTGTTTTCTATTTCTATTATTTCATGAAACATTTTGTCTTGTTTTATTGGGTATAGTTCCGTGCGAGTTAAATGTTGTGTGTGTTCTCTGATTTCCATTTATTTAGATCACTGCAAACATTCTCCATCTTTTCTTTTTTCATCTTTCATTTGTGGTCAGATGTATTCTTCTCAACTTTACCTACAAAGGTGCATAACAATGAATTTACCAAAATATTCTCAATATTCTATGCTGCTGAAGCATTGTTAACAGTCTCCTTGCTTTTATTCTTCTTAGGGCTATTGGTTCAGATCTTTTGTTGTTGGAACAATATCAGAATGGCTATGTATTCTTCTCAACTTTACCTACAAAGGTGCATAACAATGAATTTACCAAAATATTCTCAATATTCTATGCTGCTGAAGCATTGTTAACAGTCTCCTTGCTTTTATTCTTCTTAGGGCTATTGGTTCAGATCTTTTGTTGTTGGAACAATATCAGAATGGCTACATTAATAATAATACTTAGCAATCTCAATAAATTATCTAGCTGTAGTTCCTATATTGAAATAGATGGTAC
>NW_015174861.1:853973-890139 GCF_001447785.1 Gekko japonicus
GGCTACCAGGAGGCGGCGGTGGCGGCGAGGCCAGCTACAGAGCGTTCCCTGCACATGCGCAGGGGACGCTCTGTCACTTTCGGGGGGATTTAAACATCCCCCGAATTTTTTTCAACTTTTTCGATTTTTGTGCACACGTGGGGACTGGCCCACGTGTGCACAAATCTCCCCCTCCCCCCAAGTGCCCCCGGAGCGCTGATTTAGCGATCTGCAATCAGGGGGCAACTTGGCTATTAGATATATAGATAGAGTGGAAAAGAACTGCATAGGATTGCACTTTAACAGTGTATTCCTAAGCAGAGTTCCACCCTTCTAAGGCCATTGAACTCTATGACCTTAAAAGGTGGTAAATCTTCTTAGGATTGCATGGCTATGCTACACAAGCCCTCATTAATAGCCTCTGTTTCCTGTTAGCATCCAGAATTTGTTGTACTCAGCTTTCCAAGTACATACTACTATCCAAGGCCAGCCCAAGGTTTTTTGGTGCACCATGCTGCAAGGAAGCTGAAAACACCCTCCTCCTCCCTCCCATGCTATGGGGAAGCTGCCCCTATTCATGCCACCTCACCACAGCTGGGGCCAACACAGTGCCACTCCTCCCTACAGGAGCAGACTGGGAGGCTAAAATGGCCCTGGAAAACAGCCCTACTCCCCAGCCTGCCCATGGCCATGCCCCCCCCCCGATGGAGAGGGGAAGGAAGGAGATAAAGGGCCTGCCCCTGCCTGCTCTGACAGAGGGAGGGAAGGAGCAGGCTCATTGTGGGCTGGGCACGGGGGTCCAAGGCTAGGGCTGCCAGCCTCCATGTGGGGCCTGGAGATCTCCCAATTTTACAACTGCCATCCAGCTGACAGAGATCAGCTCCCCTTAGACTTGCCAAGTCCCCCCGGGGGGTGGGGAAACCCCCGCCCCAGAGGCCCGTTCCCCACCGCTGGCGGATCGGGCCCTGAGGGGAACTCCACCCCGACGTGCACGTCGCCTGGAAGTGAAGCAGGCATGCCGGGCACGCTGGGGGCGGGGCCATGACCATCCGAGGGAAAACCATAGAGTTTTCCCTCGGATGACTGTGGCCCCACCCCCAGCATGCCCGGCATGCCCGCGTCACTTCCAGGCGACGTGCACGTCGGGGTGGAGTTCCCCTCAGGGCCCGATCCACCAGCAACGGGAAACGGGCCTCTGGGGCGGGGGTTTCCCCACCCCCCGGGGGGACTTGGCAAGTCTAAGGGGAGCTGATCTCTGTCAGCTGGATGGCAGTTGTAAAATTGGGAGATCTCCAGGCCCCACATGGAGGCTGGCAGCCCCTAGAGTGATTCAGCAAGTGATTCAGCTTTATTGGAAGTAACGAACAAGCACTAACTCAGTAAGAAACCAGAACAGAAAACAGTGGGAGCTTATGCTCCTTTTAAACATAACCGGGCTAATGTAGCCACGCCTATTTACAATTAACAACCAATGAGATTGCTTAGTTAAGGACCAATGGGAGTCTTTCCCTCCTAGGGAATGGTATCGTTCTGATTGGTCGCTGTTACGAAGCGACCAATAGGAAGTTCGCTCAGAGGAGCCCTGGTCTGGCTCGAAGCTTAACATAGGAGTCCTATGAGGTGATTCATGCAATCGTTTCAATACATTACATGGGCAGTATTCATAGCTTCAAAAGACGTAGCAGTGTCTGCTGTGCAACAACTTCCAAGAACTCCAAGGCACCTTAAAGACTAAAGTCCCAAGGATTTCTGTGGGAGAAATTTATGAGGGATTTTCTGCTCTTTCAAGCTTGTACTTTCTTTGGAAATATTTCTAAGAACCTAATTTTGCTTTCACTACAGCTGCTCCTGTGAACCTGACCACCTAATTAATTTATTCTTGTCCCTAAATTTATGTACAGCAAAATCTCAGGGCTCTGGCCCACTGTGTGGAGACAACTTCCACAGGGCATGAGTTAAAATGGTCTCCATAGGTTAGCCTTTTTGTGTCCACTAGCTCTTCAAATCTTCACCTGAAGCTTTGGTTCTGAGTAGCTGCTGGACTTCCCAAGCAAAACCCAAGATGTTTCGAGGTTTATTAACATGTCTCCCATTCTCCATTAACAGTCTCATCAGCTTCAACTGTAAAATTTGACATGTGGTTTAAAAATAGCTCCAGAGGAAGAGCTGAGAGCTCCTCAGAGGAGTTTTGCAAAAAAAAAAAAATGTTGGCAAGCCTGTGCCGCTTAACGTTTCCAAAATTAATTTTCCATGTCCACAGACTCCTCTTCCTTTTCCCTCTGCTGTTTACACAGGAATGTAGCAGGGAATTATTAAAACAACCCAAATTTCAGTTTGTTGAAGGAACTGGCTACGTGTGGTGGCTGAGAGAAAAAGAAGTGATCAGTGCTGTAGTCTTTAGTATAGATATGCAGATTTGCACTACAATTTTACCTACTTCTTTTTAATTACAATTTAAGGGCTACTACTATTTTCTTGACCACAGTTGCCACCTACAATTTGTATGTGCCTTGCATCCAGTTAGTCACAGGGTTAATACCCCTTCCCAAATGTGATAACTCCAATATGAATTGGACTACCCCATGGCATGGCTAATCATAAGAAATCCTACTCATGAATCTCTGGGGTCCTGTCTAGTATGGCCTTGGGGCAAGGACTTTGTCGCGTGTCTCGAAGAAGAAGAGGAAGAGGAGGAGGAGGAGGAGATTGGATTTATATCCCACCCTTCATTTGGAGTCTCAGAGTGGCTTACAAACTCCTTTCCCTTCCCACAACAGACACCCTGTGAGGTAGGCAGGGCTGAGAGAGCTCTTTCCAGAACTGTCCTTGAGAGAACAGCTCTGACAGGACTATAGCTTGCCCAAGGTCATCCAGCAGCTTCTGCTGCAAAGAGCCATGGTCAACCGCCATGGATTTCAAGGCTTGTTTCAAGGTTTGTACAAATCTTCCCACCAGTCCATTTGTGGCTAGGCGATATGGTACAGAAGTTATATGACAAATGCTATTGTGGTGCATAAAAGATTTAAATTACTCTGAGGTAAACTGTGGGCCATTGTCACTCACCACTTGCTCTGGTAGACCTGCCTGGGCAAATAAACCCCAAAGAACTATTGTCTGCAGAGTGGTTGTGGATTTCATGCAAAACCAGGCCATTTTGAATGGGCACCTATGGCTATCAGAACATCATTCCCAGCAGTGGCCCTGCAAAATCTATGTGTATATGTTGCCATAGTGTAGATGGCGACTCGCATGGGTGAAGAGGAGTAGGGTTTGCCTGTCATTGCATTCCCCCCCCCAATTTTCCACATAATATCTTCTTTCCAGTCTTATACGTTTCATAACATAACATTCTTCTATCTTCTATAACATTATCAACTTTTAACTAGCCTACTTTCAGTTTACTTCTATCTTCTTTATCTTCAGCCAGTCGTATATTATTCCCCATCTGTCCCAGAAGAGCTCCTCCGATTTATTTTGTAACTCTATGTTTAATTTGTCCATTTCTGCTACTTCCAGGATTTTATACTTAAGTTCTTTTATAGATGTTATGCTTTTAGTTTTCCAGTGTTTTGCTATCAATATTCTAGCCACTGTTAAAGTATAAATAATTATGTGGTTATGCTCTTTTATTGTGTCCGGAATCATGTTGAGTAAATATGTTTCTGGTATTAACAGAATAGTAACTTTTAGGATTTCTGAGAGCATTTTATGGATTTTTTTCCAGAAAATCTGGATTTTATCACATCTCCACCATATGTGGAGATATGAACCTGTGTTTTTTCTGCATCTCCAACAGATATTTGAAGCTCTGGGATAACACTTGGCAATTTTTTCTGGAGTTCAATGCCACCTATAATACATTTTATATATGTTTTCCTTATATGGTGTTGCTCTCATATATTTTAGTGTTTTCCATGTTTTTAACCAGTTATTCATTTCTATTGTATGACCCATCTCCTTCTCCCATGCTAACCTAGGTGTTTTTGTACCATCTTCATTTAAGAAGTCTTCTAGCAGTTTTTTGTACATCTTCTGTATCAATTTGTCGCTTGATGAGAGCCATCAGTTTGGCTATTGTAAAATCCTATTGTTTATCTTCAGTATTTCTTGATTTTAACATATTCTTTTCCCACCAGGACAGCTCTATTTTTTGTTTTAATAACATCTTGTCCGATTTTAGTTCAGTTTATTTTGTTAATAAATTGCCGTAGGTCTCTTTGATTGTCCCTAGAATTAATGGTTTAACAAAAAACTCTGTGGGGGATATCCACAATGGTATTTTATTGTAATTATTATTTTTTATTACATTCCAGACTTTTATAAGTGCACTTCTAGTTATATGAGTATGAAAGTTGGAGTGGATTTTATCTTTACCATACCATAGGTATGCATGCCAGCCCATTACCAAATCAAATCCCTCTAACTCTAATAATCTTTTATCCTCTAATTTAGCCCATTCCTTCATCCATTCCATTGTGGTGCATAAAAGATTTAAATTACCATTACATTGATGCAGTATAGTAATATAGTTGCCAGTTAGGTAAGGCGAAGCCCCCTTTGTGTTTGGTTCACTGAAGGTCTTTCATTTTTATACGTGGTCTTTTAGATTGCCATATAAATTTCCCATCAAATCTCCTTTAAATTCTTTTAGCAGCTGTTAGTTATTTTCATATAAAGTAGATGTACTATTTGTAATCCAAATTCCTAAATATTTCGCTTTGTGTACTACTTCCATCTTAGATATCTCTTGGATTTTTTGTGTTAATTTTTGTGAACAGTTTTTAACTAAAATCTTGGTTTTTTGAAAATTAATTTTCAAACCGGCTACTTTACCTAATACTTTTTTCAATCTAGTTACCAAAATTTTTGCAAAAATTTTGTAATCTACATTGAGTAGAGAGATTGGCCTGTAATTTTTAATCTCCATTAGAATTCGGTTTATGTATTAGTGTTATAATTGCTTCTTTCCATGAATCAGGTATTTTACCTGTTTTCGGTATGTTTTGAAGTAAGTCTTTGAACGGCTCTACTATTTGGTCCTCAAATATTTGATAAAGTTCTATAGGAATACCGTCTGGCCCGGTCGATTTCCTTTTTCCCCCATTTGTCATTGCATTTGTTGACACCTGGGACATTGCACAGCTAGGTGCTCTATTTGCTGATCAAGTCCAGGCCACTAAACAAAACTCCTTGCTATGCCTTTCATCCTGACAATGCCAAGATGACCTATATGAAGCTCTTCTAGAACTGTAGAGTGCCATGAAGAAGAAGAAGAAGAAGAGATTGGATTTATACCCCACCCTTCACTCAAAGTCTCAGAAGGGCTTACAAACGTTCCCTTCCCCTCCCCACAACAGACACCCTGTAAGGTAGGTGGGGCTGAGAGAGCTCTTTCAAGAACTTGCCCAAGGTCATTCAGCAGCTGCAAGTGGAGGAGTGGGGAATCAAACCTGGTTCTCCCAGATTACAATTTGTATACTTAACCACTGCACCAAACTGGCATGATCACTTGGATGTCCCACATTAGACATCTTTGATGTATCGTAAGCTCTCCCCTGCGAGTGTAGAACAGTACAAGGTCTGGACCATCAAAATATCTCTAGCCATTGAGTGTTGTGTTATAAACTTGAGCTAAAACAGGATCTTTCTTAGTTTCACTTTGAATCATACCCTGTTGTCGGGGTGCACTCAAACTGGAAAAGGTTGATGAAGTGAATTGATTCCATCTCTCTCTCTGGATCTGTGTCAGACACTACTGGTAAGTGTGAGAGACCACCTGCATTTCCACATGTTGCTGTACCCTTATACTCTATATCATAAGCAAAGCCTTCTAAAAAGAGAGCCCAGCATTGCATTTGAGCAGCTGCGGGAACAGATATTCCCTTCCATGGATTCAGGATAGAAACTAGAGGCTGGGGGTCTGTGAGGAGAGTGAATTGCCTTCCAAAAAAATACTGATTAAATTTCTTTATGTCCCAAACCAAGCTTAAGGCCTCCTTGTCAATCTGAGCATAGTTACATTCTGCTTTTGACAGCGATCTAGAGGCAAAAGCTATTGGTCTTTCTTGACCATCAGGCATCGTATGGGAAATCACTGTCCCAATTCCATATGTTGATGCATCACATGCCAATTTTAGAGACAAAGATGGATCAAAATGAGTGAGTACCTTATTCGATGTAACTAACTTCTTAGCCTGTAAGAAAGCTTCTTCATGGGCCTGTGACCATCTCCACTTTTGTCCTTTCTGCAACAAACAGTTTAGGGGATGTAACACACTGGCCAAATTTGGTATGAAATGACTATAATAATTAACAAAGCCTAGGAACAATCTAAGTTGGGTCTTGGGGCTCCCAACACTACCATAGTTTTCTGTGGACACTTATGTAAAACTTGTGCATCTATAATATGCCCACAGTAGGCTACTGAGTCCTTTAAAAAGTCACATAATGCCTGATTGGCTCTTAGTCCATATTTTTTAAACCATTTCAATACCATTAGTAGGATTTTAGATGCTCCTCATCACTTTCATCTGTCACAATAATATCATCCAGGCTTCAGTGTGTTCTTGGGATAATTTGTAAAACTTGATCCATTGCTCCTTGCCACATAGCTGGGGTGGGCGTGCAGTTTTTTTAAGAGGTGTGCAGTCCCCCCCCCGGTATTTTTCAGTTCTGTTTTATTGGACCCCCAAAAATGTGAGATTCCCCCAAAATCCCAGATCCCAATACCAGTAAGTATTTGGATCCGGTATTTTTTGGGAATCTCAGAATTTTGGGGGTTCCAATAGACCTGAGAAGAAAAAATTGAGAAAAAAAACAGTGGCAAAACTGTAAAAACAGCTGAGAGGCTCAGCTGTATTTAAAGGGACAAGCAGCCAAAAAAAGAGGGGGGGAAGCCAGTGTACAATGCAGGAAACAAAAAAGGACACTACTGGCAAAAAATATATAACGCACAAGCAAGTAAGCAAGTATATAACAGCAAGTATAATATAATTCAAATAAACATAACAAATATGATATAAATCAATAGGCCAAAGTGCAATAATAAATCATAATAGAAACAAGTCACAGTCTTTCCATGTGTCTATTCCAGCATATAAGCAATATCAAAGTCCAAAATGGAGTGCAATTCATCAAATTTTCTGAGCCTTAAAAAGCCGACGCGTAATCTGGATGCCTGTTGCCGCGTTTCGAATGATTCTTATTCAAGCATGACTGTAATGGGACTGAATGCAAATTCAAAGCATATACAAGTGAGAATGCATACAAAATATAAATATTGGAACAATACACAAGTGAGAATGCATACATGATATTTGAAAAATTAGGAGTTGCAAAGAAAACTCACCCCAGTCTCAAAAGCTGGCATACACTAAACCAGAATGGTCAGTCAAGGAGGATTAAGGGTCCTTAGCCTGCCATGTGCTACAATTGTACTTTAGGTAGCAGAGATCAGTTCCTCTGGAGAAAATGGTGGACTCAGTGTCATTATACCCTGCTGAGGTCACCACAGCAAATTGACACTGAATGTCCAAGGCCGGGGCACCCGCCCAGAGCCTCTTTCTAGAGGCTGCTGTATTTATTTCCACAATGGGCCTCTTTCCTAGTACAAGTATATAACAGAAGTGGTCTTGTGGATGGAACCGGTGGCTATTCAGTCTAAATGAGGTTCCAGGGATTTCAGCCATTTCCTGATCTTCTTGTTTCAGGCAAGAAGCCATAAGTATGTGAAATAATCATTGATGAGGGTGTGATCAAACCAGAATTCTGCATGACTAGGTCCCATTGATTTTTGTGATTTTACAGTCCCATTCTAAGCAAAGTTATACCCTTCTAAGTCTATTGACTTCAATGGATTTAGAAGGATGTAACTCTGTTTAGGAGAGTGAAAAGGAGGGCCAATATTAAAACCTTTCCATAAAAAAGGTACATGTATTTATTGATAATAACAAATTTTAAAACATTTTAAAACATATATAGGGGTCCAATTACAACCAATGTATATAAAACATAACAATATCAAGGGCTTAAAAAGTTGACCTTACGCGTTTCGGCCAAATGGGTCTTCCTCAGAGGTCATACATATGTGGCAAGATGGTTGATAATTATATTCACAGAAACACAATCAGAAATATATACAAAATATAGATTCAATAAGGACCATAAAGTAAATTGTTCAGAAGTAAAATCACCAGGCACAGGATAAATATGCACATAAGACCTTTAAAGTGCAATCACTAGCCCAGTGATTATAAAATAAACTTATGGTCCAAAACTTTCCTTCCTTGATTGTGTTCCCACAGTATTCACAAGTAAAAAGTAGTTGGATAATAATGAAAAAATAATCAGGCATGACTTCTCTTATTGCAGCGTTGCAATAATGGGAAAAGCCGCATCTGCCAAAAGCTCCCAACCCTCTGGTATTAGAGCAAAAATAGTATTCAAGGAAAGGGACTGGCAACCCTTGGAGAGGAGCCCCTCCTCCCACCCTTGCATTGTGGCTGTGAAAAGTACACTGTGTGAAATGGTATCATAATAGAGTTCTTTCATACACATTTTTGAACCTCCTCCAGCCTTGGAGCCTGAAAATTCCCCTATTCCTGTGGGGAATGTTCTGCCCTGCAGGTTGAATTCAAACTAAATAACACCAAATTCCTCCACATAACACTCCCTTCCCACAGAAAACTTGGAATGCAAAGATTCCTGCACTCCTAGGTATTCCTCACTTTTATGGAAGCTTTTTCTCCCTCCACCAGGCAGAATGCCACACTGAATTCTGTTGCCCTTTACCTTTGCCTTATGGCATTTGTGGAACTTGGTACCTACAACTCTTTCTGTAGCATTCATTTTGGGTTGTGTTTAAGAAAAGAGAAGCCAAGGGTTCAGCTTCCAACAGTACAATCCATGTACACTGAGACCTAGTGGCCGTGGATCAATGGGAGGCATAAAAGGTACAATTAACTTAGGCCTTGCAAAGGTTGCCAACTCCGGCTTTGGAAACTCCTAGAGCAGGGGCCCACAATATGCTGCGCATGGGCTCCAGGGCACCCACTGACACCTTTCCTGACACCCGCCAAGTGTTTTTAGAAAGTGGATGGGGTCAGGTGGGGCTTTTGCCCAGCAAGGCTTCTGATTGACCACAGGACATTTGATTGGTTGTGCAGACTTTTGAAAAATATTGCTTTGGCAGCATCCGCTACCGCAACACAAGGATTTTCACTGTGTGACTGAAAAGCTGCCACAGCCATTTTTTTTTTGTCTGGCTCAGACGTCATTTCGGGGGGGATCGCGGGGGATCGCAGTTCCCCCGGGTGAGGTATGGGGGGCGGGGCACATGACGAAGCCCCCCCCCGTGCTTCTGGCCGCCCCGCTTCCGGCCCTCATTCAGCCAGGAGGAGGCAGGAGAAGAGGAAGGGTAAGTTGCTTCCTCCCTGCCTCTCCCCACCCCTGCCTGCCTGGGGCCAGGGAGGGCCTTCGCGGGGCTTCCTTGCACTCCCGCCAGCCTTGCAGGTCCACCGCAGGGCCCCTCATGGGGCTCGGCAGTGGATTTGCAAGGCCGGCGGCAGCGGCCGGGACCGTAGGGGGCAGAGTGTGTGGCCTTATGACACACTTCCAGTGATGTCAGGGGGTGTGGCCTTATGACACACTTCCAGTGATGTCAGGGGGTGTGGCATATGCTAATGAGTTATGCTAATGAGTTCCCCTAGCTCTTTTTCTACGAAACGACCCCTGGTCTGGCTCCACCTCCTGTGGCAGCCATTCTATGGCAGCCGTTTTATGGCTGCACCCACCATTCTGTGCCAGAATTCCAAAGGTTATAGTAGCCAGAGAGATCATGGAAGTGGTAAATGAAAAATAAACAATAAGAACCGTGATATAATTACAAAAAGTCAATTCCATTTTTCAAGTGTTCGATAAATATTGGTGCATTTCTGTGGAATCACATAGACACAAATATCCCTCACAATAAGAATAGTTCAATGACATAATATTGCAGTCTCCTGCAATAGAGAAGAGTATTGTCTCTTGGACTATTCTTATTGTGAAAGATATTTGTGTCTATGTGATTTCACAGAAATATACTAATATTTATCAAGCACTTGAAAAATGGAATTGACTTTTCATAATTACGTCATGCTTGTTATTGTTTAGATTCCAAAGGTGCCTGCAAGCTCAAAAATGTTGGGGGGCCCTCTCCTAGAGTTTTGGGGCAGTACCTGCCCTCTGAAGCTTCCATTTTCTCCAGGTGAACTGATTTCTGTAGTCTGGAGATCAGTTGTGATTCCAGGAGAAATCCAGACCCTACCTGGCAGTGGGTAGCCTTATCTTGTAGTACCCGTAGTCATCTGCATGAAGGGACATTGTGGGCATGGCTTCTAGTTTCTTTTTACATGGGCTTGGTAGATAGATATCCTTTGACTAGAACCATGACTGAAAGCTGCATCGTGGATGGGAGAAAAATTATCAGCTTCATCAGGGCGGGGCCCAGTGTTCTCTCATTATTGCATTTATTTGGATGCCCTACATGGGGTAGGTGGAGTTTGGGGATGAGCGGAACCTCAGTGAGGATGTGATGTCATAGAGTCAAGCCTCTGAAACTGTCATGATGTTTGTAGCCTAGAGATCAGTTGTAATAATGAGAGAACACCGGGCCCCACCCTGATGAAGCTGATAAGCAAGAAGAACCTGCTTTGTATTCTTACTGATTCCATGAGAGAACGTGTGGTATTATGATTTGAGTATCACATTAGGATCTGGGAGACTCAGATTCGTCTCCTCATTGGCTCACTATACAACCTTGGGCCAGCCATTTTCTCCCAGACTAACTTACCTCACAGGGACACTATGAAGACAGGGTGGAAGAGTGAACCATGTACACTGCCTTGAACCCTTGGAGGACAGGTGGGATACAAATGACTAAATGATAGAAATGACTAAATGGGGCAAGTATCACCTCAAGAGGTCTTTATAGGAAAGGAAGTTTGTAGGAACAGCTTTGTGCATTTATGTAAGTGAGCTGTGGAGTGCATCAGGTTGTCTGACCAAGTTCTGGGAAGTTCCCCAACTGGCTGAGTTCAATGTTAGGTAGAATCCCTGCATATGTTCTCTGTAAGCACTTCCTACATCTCATGTGACCCCCATGTGGGACTGAGTATACTGGGTTTTATTTCCTAGTTGGGGAACTTCCCTTAGCTTGGGAAGAAGGAGCTGATAAACGTGAATACAAGACAAATTTTGTCTTAGCTGTTGTCTGCAGTTCTTTCTTCAGACTCCACAGTGCTAAAAAATTCTAAATGGGCACCAAAGTTAGACCCAAATAAAGAAAGACAAGAGTGGCAGTGGTGGGGGTCATCCCTGTACCATTTTAACACTAATTGATTGATAAGCTTTTGTTGGCTGGTGGGCCATCACCCCCGAAAGTCAATACCTTATAACTCATTTTCCCCTTTTAGCTCTAAACTGCTTGCCTCGTTCACATTCCTGTGACAGCCAGTTGCAGTCATGCCTTGGATATCATTAAGGACACATTGACTTACATGGTGCTACTTAGACAAGTCTCTAGTTTCTCGGGAGAAACAGGCTCCAATCCCCCCCCCCCCATTTCAGAAACCCAAGGACACATGGAGTGTCATTTACAGGAAGAATCTGCACTTTTGACATGATCAACAGGCAATTCTCACTGGTTGTGCTTCTATTTACCCCCTCTGTCCCATTTGGTATAGCATGAGAATATTTGAAATTCAGCCACTGTCTAATGTCAAAGACATTGTTATTTGCCAGAAAGCTAAGAGGGAGGAAGGTTCAACTGATAAATGTCTATACCCTTGTCTATATATAACATCCCCATGCATATAGAATCTATTATATATTATAGATTAATTCAGCACCATCAAAGATGCTCCTTCTCATCAACATCTGAGCTGCAGTTCATGAATCTCATTTGAAGGGTGGAATAACACACACGTTTGCCCAAATGGCACCAATTGATCCAATGCAAATGAGAGCTTTGTTGTAGTTGTAGAGAATACATTTGTACCCTGATAACAGTATCTGACTTAAAAAAATGTATCATCCAGGAATGGGAGGGGCTGTGGCTCAGCAGAAAGGCATCATCTTTGCATGCAGAAGGTCCTGGGTTTTCTGAAAGGATCATCTGATCAGAAAGACCCTGAGACCCTGGAGAGCTGCTACCAATCACAGTAGACAATAGGACCCAGAGTAGACAACATGGATTGAAACTTTCTAAAGAAGGCTCCAGAATGGACACAACATGCTACATTTACTGTCTGAGACTGGAATAGGGCCTATTGTACAATACTGATTTATGGGACAGAGCAGAGGGAAATAAGGAGCTAAAGGCAACATAAACTGCTGATGCCATGAAAAAAGGACAAAGGTGAGGAAGTTGAGGGGTTGTGTTGAGTGAGAGGTAGACCCGGAAGGGGTGGGCTGTGGCTCAGTGGTAGAGCACTCACTTTGCATGCAGAAAACCCCAGGTTCAATCCCTGGCATCTCCAGTTAAAAGGATCATGTGATGTGAAAGATCATGTGATGTGAAAGACCTGCACCTGTGACCCTGGAGAGTCACTGCCAATCACAGTAGACAATACAGACCTTGATGGACCAATGGTCTGACTCAGTATAAGGCAGCCTCAAGTGTCCATGGAAGTGCACTGTAATCCCTGTTATGATGTCAGAGACCACATGGTACTTTCAACATTGGCCACAGTGGGAAGTCTCAGGGATATGTCCCAGCAACTGGGACACAGGATGTACCTCTCAGTTCTTGAGGTTCCTCTTGCCTCAACTGTTACAGTCAATTTATTTATTTTTATTTTTTTAAACATTTTTTTTTATTTTCCAAAACTACAAAGAAATAAGGAGGGGGAAACTATAAACTACGGGAGAAAGTAAAGATAACCACTAAAAACCCAAGAGGTGGTGGTCATATAATGGTTACAATATAGCTTTAAGTCAAAGAGAGTAATTTATTACATTTAAGGTGATCATTAAAGTCACTTATATGCTTCAAGTCCAGATATTCTGACTTCGTAAAGTACAATACAAAAGAACGAGTAAATATTTAAAAAATAGAAAACAAGCTTCAGAGAAAATTAGCATCTCATTTTTTGCCTCTTCTTTCCCTCAATCAATATTCTTGCTTCGGGGCAGCTGCCCCACGTTCCGAATCCGAGTCTTCTTCAGTAGGTGTTTCATCATCGCTTCCCTTGTCCTCATTGTCTTCCCCTGTTGGTCCAAGTTGTTGCTGCAAGAACTCACTTGCTTTCATGACAGAGTCAATTTCCCCCCTCTTATCTTTAAATTTGAAGAGTATGAATTCAGGCAGGATCCATTTGTAAGGGATGTTATTCTTTTGTAAAAACAAAGCCAAGTCTCTGTATTTTTCCTTTCCCCCCTTATTTCAAAGGGAATGTCTTTCAAGACTCTTATCTCATTGCCATCAATTTTAAGGGTAGTTCCATTTATTGCCTTTAAAATCTGGTCCCTCACTTGTCTTCAGGAGAATCTAACCACCACCTCACCGGGCAGATTAATTTTCTTTATGTATTCTGAATATGACCTATAGATCACATCCATCTCGATTTGAAGAACTGCTTTTAAATCTGCAACCGGCCCCAAAGCATCAATCATGATCTGCTTAAGATTCTCCCCTTTAGTCTCAGGAACTCCCTGAAATCTCAGAATAAAGCTTGCCTTTTCCATTCGCTCTGCTTTTTTACTAGTCTCGTCTAATTGCTGTTGCTGTGCAGCGAAATTTTGATTGAGCGTCGTCATTTGCTCCAGCAGGGGTCGCAAAACATCTGTTAGCATCTTGGAGAAGTCTATGGTTACGTCCGGTCGCGTGACCACACTCGCTGGACTGGCACTTCCTGGAGGAGGCTTAGGTTTCATAAGCTTATCTTTCTCCGTCTTTTTCAGCTACATCTTTGAGGATTTTTACTTTTAATAAAATTCGCCGAAAGTCTTTAAAGTCTGCAAACTGCCTGGAAATCTCTTGTAAGTTCCTTACTATAGTCCTGTATCACTTTTAGTTCCGCCCCCCTTTAGAAAGCGTGCTTTAAGTCCATTTTATTTTCCGTGGGGGGGTACCAGCCCCCCTCGCTTGTTTTTTTGGGGACTTTTAGCTGGTTCTCTGGTGCTCGCTTCAACCAAACTCACTCTTAATGTAGATCACGTAGATCTTGCCATCAGTCATTTAAAACGCTTGACCTCCACTCACTTGTCCCGGTGTGCGTCTCTGAGTCCAATACTGGAACACAGTGGCGAGACCGTCGGGGCATCAGAACGCCTCAATTCACCAGCAACGTGCTGGGGGAGAGGCAACCCCCAGCGCCCCATGGCTAGGAACCCTTCGCAATGGCTCCAGGGGGGTGCGTACAATTGCACCCCCTCTCCATCCGCTTGCTCACAGATCGTGTCCTCGGGAGATCCTGAGAGATGCATCCGCCATTAGAGCCTAAACCAGAAGCTCCTGTTACAGTCAATTTCTGAGGTGCAGCTCAGCAACCCTGTCTCGTTGCAGAGCGCTGCAGCATATCTCATGTATGCAATACTCCCTCTAAGCTGTGGAGTTTTGTGAGAAAAATTCTACTTTGTGAGCTACTGGCATTAAAGTTATGAGTGAGCGATTTGGCTACTGCATAAATTAGTTTGCTCTAGAGCCATCCTTCCTGAGCTAAGGCAAAAATTTGTGAGCTGGAGGCTAAAAAAACCATGAGCTAGCTCACACTAACTCAGCTTAGAGGCAACACTGCTTGTATCATGGGCTGCTTCTGGCATTGGCTGCTCTGTAGGACCCCAGAAGTTCACTTCAACGTCTCTCATAATATTGCCAAGAAAACTGGAGTTTGTCTCTTGGACTGAGCCACTTGGGGTAGCATAATGTCTTTGGCATGGCCTGACTCTGTCCTTTCTTTCCACTTCCCAAAATGCCCATTTCTCTCCAGAAATGTTTGCCATGTATGGTGTCAGAGACCCAAGCCTGGGTCCCCCTGGGTCACTGCTCCTTGTTCCTTGAGCAATACCCAGCACTGTGGGTCCTCGAGGTTAAATGCACACAAATAAAGCAGACCTTTAAAAATATATATAAAAGTTTATTCAAATATTTCAAAAAGATATCACTACACAGTACAGTCTATATAGCTTAGCAACAGAGAAATAAAAAAGCTAATTGTTCTGTCTGATTCATTTGGTACCTGGTATTAGATGGCATTTCTTCTTGCAGCATAAGAATCCCAGCTGTAGCCTAAAAGCTTTCTATACGTTGCAGTCCATCATGATTTATCTATTTATTTGTTCAATTTCTATCCTGCTCTCCCCCACTATTGTGAGGCTCAGAGCAGATCACAACATAAACTAGACAGTTAAAATACAATTAAAAGCATATAGATTTAACATACCACGATGAAGCATAAAATATCAAAGCATAGTAACCTGGCATGAGCATAAAGTTAGCATGGCTTCCCTCTGGCCCATACCCTTATTATAGTCTTTTGCCCTCTAGCATCAGGTGGTCTCTTGGATCAAATCAGGAATCCCCCTTGATGGAACCTTCCAGAAGATGCTGATGTTCACTCTTAATTCCTCCCCCCCAAAAAAAATCTGGTTACACAACTAAGCACAATTTCTCACAATTAACCAATTACCACATTCTTGAATCTGACCTTGAAAGAGATCAAGATGGTATGTACAGGAAGGCCCAAATAATGGACACCTGCAAGCTGGAGCAGGCCTACTAGTAATCATGCTAACCCTTGAAGGAAATTAGGGTGCTTTACCTCACAAATAAGGAACTGCGGCTGTGCGCCTTGGTGTTTAGTCATGCCGGCCACATGACCACGGAAACATCTTCAGACAGCACTGGCTCTCCGGCTTTGAAATGGAGATGAGCACCGCAACCCTAGAGTTAGACTCGACTGTCTTTCGAGTAAGGGAACCTTTACCTTTACTTCACAAATGGCATACTCTCAGCATCAGGCTTGTCCACTGTACTGAATATTGTGGTTCTTCTGTCTCCACTTCTCTAGCAGAGTTATTTAATGCTCAGTTACTATGTCTTATGCTGTGATGGCAGGCAAAGCAGTCAGTGCTGCTGTGTCTACATAAGTGCTGCTTCACAGTGTGGCATTTCCCCTTCAGACAATGCTTGTGTAGACAGGGAAAAGTGTGTATGTGTTTGTGCATGAAGATCAGTGACATATCTGCACTCCAGACTTATAGCTTAACTGCCATGGTTCCCTTCCCACCAAAGAACCATGGAAACTGTAGTTAACAGAGTTCTCTGTTAACAGCCTTACTTTACAGAACTATAGTGACCAGAGTTCCTGTTAACAGCCTTACTTTACAGAACTATACTGACCAGAGTTCCTTTGGGAGTGGGCATGACTACTAAACCAATCTGTACTATAGCAGTAGGTACCTCCTGTTTGTCTGCAGTTGCACATGTTAGGAAGTCATGGCCTTTCTTTTACTGTTTGTACAACATACCTGGCTTGGACTGGAAAGAATCACTATGAAAGGATCCTTCTTGAATGACACCAAGAAACCATATCTAGAGATATGTCAGCCAGAGCCACTTTGGCCATTCTGTATGGAATACTTAGTAAGGTCTGAACTGGTTCCCCTTTTTTTCTGCCTGATCTAGCCTAAAACAAGATGCATCTTATAGGGCCAGACAATAGAACAGAGTATGCTCTTCTAATAGCAGTATCCCATGTTAGTTTGGATTGGAGATGCAACTCTGCCCTGGTCCTCCTTTACTGCTCATGGTTAAGAGGAATGGTCCAAGGAAGCACTTGACAGCTACAAAGATGGACGGGCTTAGGGGTTCCTGCCAGATTGGCTCGCTAAATGGCCTCAGTTCCTTGCCAGGCTGAACATAATGATTTGTATGGCAACATGGGCAATTATAAACAAATGTTTGCATTGCCTGCTCTATTACATGTTTGCGCTAAGTTGAGGAAGTGGTTTCGATTACCCAGTGTTCTGCAGTGTGACCACAGTTATAGTTTAGGGGAATGACCTTCTCTTAATGACATGCTTGGGCTAAGTTTTCAAAGCCGTTCCAAGTGCTCTGCTGCAGAAGGCAGCCTTCCACCAATGCTACTGTGAGCAGGACATGAGCGAGACCATTTTGGTGGTGGTGGGAATTAAGCTGTTTGTTTTATGGATAAGTATAGTTACAGCTATTTCCTGCACATTCCAGTAACATCGAAGCTGGCCTCGGCTGATTTGCTTTTGACATATTTACAGATGGAGAAAGCCACCTCTGGACTAGTTCTTGCAGACATCATGCTCTGTTATGAAAATGTTCCTAAGGGGTGAAGAGTTTGGAGCTGCACAAAACAAATTCATATCCCATGCAATGTGAGCCAGAAGGTTTGCTCCAACTCCTCCAAGGGTAAATGGGAGTAATCCTACTGATCTTTTTTTTTTTTGTTTAAAGGGGGGTATACCACTGGGTTTTCACTGGCATAACAAAAACCAGAATTCTGGCTGGCTCTTTTCAAACTGTGTCCAAAATGAGATTAAATGATTAATATATCCAAGGAGGAACTAGACCCTTTGGTTCGTGTCTCCTTTCCTGACAATGGAAGTCTGGAATCTGTAATGAAATGCTATAGTGTCTAGGGCTGTATCTGCATGGGGAATAGAGAAAAAAGGGGATCAGATGTGTTCAGCCTGCTTATCTTGTCTTGGTTCCCCATCTTTTCAGCACAGAAAACCTAGATATCAGTGGGCCCAGTGATGGCTGGCATCCAATGGGAGATGGGCTTGGCAGGGACATGGGCAGGGCATCATGTGCTATATGACGTCACTTCCAGGGAAAACCAGAAGTGAGTTTATGTTACTCTAGCAATTGCCAGAAACGGTAAAATCATAGAGCTTCTGGCAATTGCTAGAAAGACATCACTTCTGAGTTTTCCCTGGAAGTGATGTCACATTGCCGGTGACAAAGGTGATTTTAGTCCCCCCCCCTACCCGAAGGAGCAATGGCAGGAAGCGGAGGTTGCCCGTGAGACATCCCCCACCACAGTGGGAGACCTGGCAACCCTAGCTGAGGGCCTCTCCAGCTTATTAATCACTGAGCCAAATGCAGCGGTCCAGACAGTTTGACAACCCTCCTGGTTTCCCAGTTCCAGGGTTAAGGAATTGTTTTGTGTGCTATGTTTCTTCAAATAGTGAAATGCTCCAGAGGGGAAGGGCTTATCTGGGTTCATCCCTGTAGGAAGAAAGGAAACACTGGAGACTTAGGGCATTTTTGTAGTGTTTGCTGTGTTTACATAGAATTAGAGCACAGGTGGAGGCAGAAGGTACTCCTACAGGGCAGAAGATCTGCTGCCATGCTCTCCTGAGAGAGAGAAAAGGAGAAAGTGAGAGATCTTGCAACTCCAAGGTGCTCCAGCCAACCACCGCAGTGCCTACTTGCTTCTCTATTCCAGAATATAAATGGTGCTTTCTTTAAACACATCTGTTCCCTCCCTTCAGCTAAGATTGGGCTCATCTTTTTCAAGCCCTGATGGACACTTGGCCAGAGCCATTTCCTGCCACTCAAGGCCTCTCAAGATGATAGCTAGAGTAGTTAAAACACAGTCCTATTGTCATGTAGGATAGACAGATCTACAGTAATCAGAATCTGAGCCTGTAACATAATAAAATGAAAATGTTCAAGAGTCCCTGGAGTCTTTGCCATGGATAGTAGACTGAGTTCAACTTGCTGGGTCATAAATTGTGCAAGTATGCTGTAAGGCAGTGGCCCTGCCAGTGTTGGGTGGTAGTCCCAATGGCCTGGTTGGAAGTAGATGGTGTAACCCAATAACTGCATATAACTAGGAAATCAATGAACTGTATGATATCAAGATTTGGTTCTGGTAGCTGGTTCATGTCAAGTTATGACTGATAACGTTTTGTGACCCAGTGTTTAAACAGGAGTGAAAGGTTGAGCATGCAAGAGAGAAATGGCATGGTAGCACCATCAGTGGTATGGGAACTGCCCCTCACCTCCATCAACTTAAAAAAGCTAGTGGAGCAAGCAGGCCCATAGCTACAGTAGGCATCTCGGGGCCCGGCACCCTGACTTACCACCAAGGCCCCCCACTTCCCATCCAGCCCAGGTGCTCCCTTGGGGTGTGTGTGGAGGGGTGTGTGCGGGGTGCCCCTGACTTATTTAGAGGCCCCTTGAACTAAAGTGGGCAAGGAGGGGATCAAAACACCACAGAAGGCTGTAGAAGCAAAAACACTGAGTTATTTTCCTCATAGTCCTTTGCTCGCTCTGTGTCCTGAATTTGTCCTGCCAAGAACCAGCTTATCCATATGGGTTCTATGGAATCTCTCTTCCTTTCCTCCCTCCTCAGACTGCTAATTGGAGGGCTTAGGAGATGTGGAGGGGCCTTCATAGGACCTAGGATAAAAAATAAGACTTACCTGTGCATAAAGGAGCTTCACTATGAAGCAGTTTAACTCAGAGAGACTTAACTTACTTGAACTGGTCATTGAAGTATGAGTGGTTCCTGTAATCTGTAAGGGAAGACCAGGGCTTTTTTTGTAGAAAAAGCCCAGCAGGAACTCATTAGCATAATAGGCCACACCCAAACAGCAGAAACTCATTAGCACATTAGGCCATACCCATGACAGCACAGCTCATTAGCATATTAGGCCACACCCCATGCCTATCCTTGGCTTGTCTGGGCAAGCCCTCCCTTGAAGGGAAGGGAAGACTGGGGAAGGCATTTAAAGGCCTCCCTGATCCTTCAAGGGGCCCCCTGGCCGGCCCGCCTCAGAGTCGCTGGGGGGGGGGTTGCTCTCCAGGCCTTCCCTCTGTAGCCACGCATGCAGAGGTTTTGGCTGTAGTGGACGTGGCCAACTCTGAAGCCAGCCAGAACTCTGTTCCTGTGCGTTCCTGCCCAAAAATAGCTCTGGGGAAGGCTATCAGGAAGTTAGACCCCCGCCCTTTCTGAGCCCCTCCTCAAGGGGGGCAGAAATATAGCATCTGGCCCCAGAGACAATGTTGGTTTGGGGTTCTTCTGTCACTCCTTTTAATAGCAAATCTGATGTTCTACACCTGTAATTGCCCTGACCTGGATGGCTCAGGCTAGCTTGATCTCCTCAGATCTCAGAAGCTAAACAGGGTCAGCCTAAGTAGTACTTGGATGGGGAGACCACCGAGGAAGTGTGTGTGTGTGGGGGGGTTGCTATGCAGAGGCTGGCAATGGCCAACCATCTTGAAAACCTGACCGGGTTGCCATAAATTGGCTTTGGCTGGATGGCCGTTTCCACCACCAGAGCAGTAATTAGAGCAGTGAAGTGGGACATCAACAGATAAGGGAAGGCTGCTTTCTGCATACTTGGGGGGCTGCTGAGCATACAGGCAAATAGCACTTTAAAAGAAAGACAAGTTTAGAAAGGACAGTAGCCCAACAGTGAGTGAGCATGCTCACTGCCTTCCTGGAGGCAAGGAATGTTGAAGGCAGCTGAGCATCAATTTGGGAAAAAAAGGAAATCACACAAGTTTAGTCTACTTGATCCTCTATCAACATGATGAAAACAGGATTGTTTTGAAACACATGTTTTATGGGGCATACTGCATAGGAGTGGTGGTAAAAAATGGCCACTCCTGTTCATCTAGCTCCAGACCTCACCAGTAAGAACTATAGATCAATTGTGCCAGGATGCTGGACTGCTGCGGTTCAGGAGAGCATGATTTTACTTATTTAGCTCTGGAACTCAGTAGTCTTGTGCTATGGCATGGGGAGGGCGGAGGTCTTATCTGTGTAATCTATCACTTTTTAATCCTACCATACTTCCAAAGAGCTCAGAGCAGCACCCATGATCTCATGTCCTCCATTTAACAACCCTGTGAGGAGGTTTAGACTGAAAGAAAGTGACTGGTGCATAGTCTTCTGGTGAGTTTTATGGCTGAGTTTGGATTTGAACCCAGTTCTCCAGAGCCCTAGTCCAATGCACTAACTACCACACTATACTGGCTTTCTTAGTCTACCCATTATGCATGCTTGCAGGCTCCCAATTTTATGCTGTAACACCTTCTTTTACATGATTGCTCCCTGTATTTTTCATTAGTCATATTCTGTCTAGGCTCTCAGCATATGTCAAATTTTCTGCTTGAAACCACACTTTAAGGTGTAACAGCAATCAGATGGGGTTTAGGGGGAGGATACTATGGTCTGCTGTAGTACTGAACCTTTGGGGTGTTATTCTGAGGCTTCTGCACATCCAGAGCTATATAGTGGGACAGCCCAAGCCTGTGGGATAGTGTTGCCTTCTCTGGCCCTTAGGAAATTCATGGAGATTTGGGCGCACTGCGTTTGGAGGGGGGAATCTGGGGCGTGATTTCACTTAGAATCTGTGATACACGACAGAGGTAGAAGCTGCCATTTTCTCCCAGAGAAGTGATTTCTGTAGTCTGGAAATCAGTTGTAATTCCAGGAAAACTGCAGGCCATATCTGGACACGGCAATCCTACGGAGTCACCACATGTCAGGAGATGCAGTGACCCCTGAAGTTCAGTTCTTCTGCTGCTTCAGAAACTGAACTGGATGTTTGGGATGAGGTTGTGCAGATGCTTGCCCAACCCCCTCTTTCCTTTAGCACTGTGAATATGGAGAATTCTTCTAGTTTTATAGGCCTTCCTTCAAACACAGTTTCCATAAAATGTGGTTTCTCAACTGAGGTAAGACATCATCGAAGCCTTCCCTGTAAACGGCTAAGTGGGCATGTAACTACTCAGAGCAATATTTTAAAAGTTTGCTCCAGAAATACACACGCACACACGCACACACGCAAAAAAAAGATTTGCAGTGGAGCCAAGATCTTGTCTCTGTTAAACTTCATTCCACCAAGTAAACCTCTTACAGCCAAGTTATAATCCAGTAGAAAACAGAAATGTAACAGAAGTGCTGCTAACTGCTAAAATAATCCTAAATGTAAACCACATTGCTTTACTAAAAAAGGGCATGGCTACTTATTAAACATAGCCATGACTCAGCAATGTCAATTTTATAGCAACCTGATGTTTAAATTTCTGGAACACTTGGCAACAGGTAGATGTCTTGTCATCAAAGACCCGCAAGCCTTATTTGCACATGCATCGAGCCATGTGCTATGCTTCATTCACAGTACTCATTCAGCTAACACAAATACCAGTGAGATTGCTCCCTCCCATGTACATTTGGTGTAGCAGCCAGCCCATTCTGTCTTGGTTTATGTCTTTATAAGAGGAATGAACATTATAAGAGCACTCTCAGATGGAATTTACTTGTAAGAGATTATTTAGAATCTCACTTCCAGTGTTTTCAGTCAAAGCCTGTATTTGTGATGTATTGACCTCACCAACATGATGTGTTTGTGTGTTATGGTGTGTGTCTGTTAAGTGCCATCAAGTTGCTTCTGACCTATGGCAACCCTATGAATTAATGACCTTGCTCAGGTCTTCCAAACGGCGCAGTCTTGAGTTCCATAGTGTTTTAAAAACCTAAATACACCAAGGATCTGATTCTAGGAATGTTCACTCAGAAGTAGGTCCTAATGATTTCGTTATTTAGCAATAAAAAATTATCATGCAAAGAACTGGCCAATGGTGAGTAAAAACAATTGTACATTAAGAAGAATATGAATATTATTAATACATGTGTGTGTTAAGTGCCATCAAGTCACTTATGGCAACCCTATGAATTAATGACCTTGCTCAGGTCTTGCAAACGGCGGGCCCTGGCTTCCTTGATTGAGCCCATCCATCTCATCTTGAGTCTTTCTCTTTTCCTGCTGCCTTCTCACTTTTCCTAGTCTTCTCATATTGTGAACGAAAGTCAACACTCCTAGATATATGTTGTGAGTCTACCAAAAGACACCCCCACTTTTCAGATACACTCAGATCATTTAGGTATACCCTTTGTTGTTCAGTTGCACAGTCGAGTCCGACTCTTTGCGACCCCATGGACCATATCACGCCAGGCCCTCCTGTCTTCCGTCATCCTCTGGAGTTTGCTTAATTTCATGTTTGTTGCCTCAATAACACTGTCTAACCATCTCATCCTTTGCTGTCCCCTTCTTCTTTGACCTTCAATCTTTCCCAGCATCAGGATCTTCTCCAGTGAGTGGTCCCTTCTCATTTGGTGGCCAAAGTATTTGAGCTTCAGCTTCAGTATCTGGCCTTCCAGGGAACAGTCAGGGACTCTCAAGAGTCTTCTCCAGCACCATAATTCAAAAGCATCTATTCTTCGGCGCTCAGCCTTCCTTATAGCCATACATTACTAGTGGGAATACCATTGCTTTGACCATATGGACTTTTGTTGGCAGGGTGATGTCTCTACTTTTTATTATGCTGTCTAGGTTTGCCATAGCTTTCTTCCCAAGGAGCAAGCATTGCAGTCACCGTCTGCAGTGATCTTGGATCCCAGGAACGTGAATTCTATCACTGCTTCTATGACTTCCCCTTCTATTTGCCAAGGAGAGGTGGGGTCGGATGCCATGATCTTAGTTTTTTTATGTTGAATTTCAAGCCAACTTTTATACACTGGTTATCTGCAAATTCTTGGACATTCACAACCTTTGTCTGTGATTGCCAGTATTCATACATGAATGAATCTCTCAGTTCTGAACGTTAATTAACAGCTTCAGGTGACTTGATGGTATTCCTCTTTTCAGAAGAAACAGTGGCATGTTGCAGAAGTGATGATGTTTTGCCCTTGCAGGCCCTTTGGAGAATTTGGCCATGGTTGCCTATTGTTGCCATATTCCTGCACTGCTGTGTGGTTATTAGAATATTACACATTCATAAGACTAGGATATAAACAGGGGACATAAATTGTAGTATCCCTAATAGCCCAGACTAGCCGGATCTCATCAGAGCTTGGAAGCTAAGCAGGGTCAGTACTTGAATGGGAGATCACCGAAGAAGACTGGGCTGCTATACTGAGGAAGACAATGGCAAAACCACCTCTGCTCATCTCTTGCCTTGAAAACCCCATGAGGTAGAAGTTCATGGGGTCACCATAAGTTGGTTGCAACTTAACAGCACTTTATAAATGGTGCAAGTAGAAACCATGGCTCTATCTGGGAGAGGGGCTGCTTTGTATTGTTTAAGGATTAACTCCCCAGCAACCATCTGAGCTGCGGTGGCTCAAGTGGTTAAGACGCTGAACTGCAGGCTGTGGAAGGTCAGTAGTTCAGCAGTTCGAGACCTGGGTGTCGCATGATGGAGTGAGCTCCCGTCTCTAGTTCCAGCTCCTGCCAACCTAGCAGTTCGAAAGCAAGAAATTGCAAGTAGATAAATAGGTACCACTTTGGTGGGAAGGTAACAGCATTCCGTGCGCCTTGGTGTTTAGTCATGCCGGCCACATGACCACGGAAACGTCTTCGGACGGCGCTGGCTCTTCGGCTTTGAAACGGAGATGAGCACCGCAACCCTAGAGTCGGATTCGACTGGCTTTCGAGCAAGGGAACCTTTACCTTTTAACCATCTGAAAGCACCAGTTCCTCACCACATTTAACATTGCCATCTGTCCCTCTTCAGATCTGACAATTCTGCATCCGAGTACAACAACGAGATCCTATGTATGTTTGCTTAGGAGTAAATCCCATTTGGTGTAGTAGGTACAAACTATCTCCTTCTAGCCACTGACAGTACAGAAACTGATCCTTTGATTAATTACTATTAACATGGATTGTAAATCACTTTCCGGAAAGAAAGGGAAAGGAAGTGAGAAGGGGCTAGAGTAAAAAAGTGCCAAATCTAAGTATAGTTTGGTTGCAACAAATACCTAGGACTGGAGGTAGCCCTAGTTTTCTTAGAGAGCTGCTATCTTCTGCTCTGCTTTTTGGGGAAAAGGAAGGACTGTTCCTCATGACCACCCTAGGAACTGATTGCTTGGGGAACTTCTAAATGGGCCAGTTCACATGCTCTGATTTAACACAACTTGTTTCTGTGTTCCCCACTCAGTCAGATGTGTATTGTAAGTTCCCCTCAATTCCTACATATGGGGTGCTTGATTTGGATGGGGAAAAGGGGCTTTAGTGCCACCCTCCTAAACACACCATGTTCCCAACCTGAAACAGTTTGGGCTTTCCTTTGGGGAAAGCCATGAGTGCCTTGGAGCATGTTTTAAGGTGTTAAAGTTTCCATCATAGGTGATACACCCATTCCACCACTAAAATGATTCTGGCACATATCGTTACCCTTCTGTTTTCCCAGGGAATGCCTTGGACCAGGCCACATCTCCATTTTGTGGTCTGTTATATTATATGGATGCGTGTGTATTGCTAAGTACAAAAGCCAGTATTATTCAGAGGCAGTGAGTCAGTGGAAATGGGATTTTAATTAATTCTGCTCCTTTTCTTTAAGAAAGGAAGGCAGTTGATTTAGGCAATTCTGGCATTTCCCAGACATTTTAAGAGCCCAAAATGGGCATGTTGGCTGCAGAAGAATGGGCAGGGCATGAAGATGTGGTATCTGTCACACCTTGTTGCCTCCTAGTGAAATTCATTCTGTTTGAATCCTACTAGGGTGGTGCGAAGTATCCCAAAGTACTTGGCAGATCTCCTGCTATCTCTGCACAGAGCAACAAAGCAGACCTTTCTGTTTTGCTTTGTTTTCTTTCTCAGCAGGCCATGTTTTCCCTTCTCATGTATAGTTTAGGGATGGGTCCCTGCAAACTGGACAGCCAGTTTATGATTCCCATTGGCCATTGCATCGAAACCAAAACAAACCACCTCTTGAGAATGACTTGCAGTTGACTGCTCCTCCAGGTCAGCCCAAATTTAAAGAAATTAATAGATGCCAAAGAAATGCAAATATCTCCAGGAAAATAGCAACGTTTGTGTTACTATTAAAATATGCTTTAAGCTTGTTTCAGTGTAAAAATATACTTTGGTCTGGTACTGTGCTGTCAAGTCACAACTGACTTCTGGCAACCCGAGTGAGGGGCTTTCAGGGCAAGTGAGTGTTGGCAGAGTGTAGATATGCAGTAAAGCGGAGCACAAGCTGTTTAGATAATAAAGTTGGTTCATTAAGAAGAGAACAAACTTTGTAAGAATGAGGAGAGAGAAAGAGAAGTCTAACTAACTAGATAGGGGGAAGTCAGTAACTAAGTGTTCTCAGCTGGTGCAGAAAGAACCCTAATTGAGCGAATCAGGAGACAGGAAGGAGACTGGAAATAGTAGGAAGTCCCTAATCTCACTATGCTAACTAGTTGTCCGCTTGGATGCCCCCTGCAGTATGTTCTTGTCATTTTCTTTATCTATGCCCAATAGACCTTGCATATTCCAACAGTGAGAAGCAGAGGTGGTTTGAAGAAGAGAATAAGAGATTGGATTTATACCTCACCCTTCACTTGGTGTCTCAGAGTGGCTACAGAGTGGCTCTCCCCACAACAGACACCCTGTGTGGTAGGTGGAGCTGAGAGAGCTCTGAGAGAACTGCTCTTGAGATAACAGCTCTGAGAGAACTTGTGACTGACCCAAGGTCATCTGGCAGCTGCATGTGGAGCAGTGGGGAATCAAACCTGGTTCTCCTAGATTAGAGTCTGTGCTCTACACCAAACTAGCTCTCATTGCCATTCCCTTCCTCCCTAGAGTTTTCCTTGGTCATCTCCTATTCAAGTACTGATCTTGACAAGCTTCCCAGATCTGATGAGATCAGGCCACACTGTACCATTCCATACCCTGAGGCAGACTAGAGGGACAAAATTCCACAGACTGATATCACCCTGGAGCTCCATAGAGCCAGGCAAATCCTGTGATGTCTGAGTTTGCTTTGGCTTATATGCAGAGGCAGAAGGAATCTTTGTCTGGCAGTCCTTGGTGGCTTTGGCAGCTTTGGGCATTTTGTTCTTCCCCGTTGAAAATCCTAGACCTGAGTGGTCCAATTCACACAGAGCTAGGGTGAAGCCCTGCATGCCTGCCTGCTGCTGTGTGTGCCAGGCAATATTGCACTCAGTTTGGATGTACACAGTGCAGATGACAGGCCTGATGCTGGTGATTTTGCCACTTCATACTTTAGAACCATCACAGGGAATGGATGAATGTGAATATCATATATGCTGAATGTTCTGTTGTATGTTGTACATTTATGCAAAGCGGTGACATTGCACAAATGTGAGTTCATCCCCCCAACTATGCAAAAGCCATTCCAAGACTGCTGGGTACATGAATTCTAAGCGATTGTGAAGTTATGGAGCAAAGTGTCATCTGTTTTGCTTTATGGGATTGTAAGGATTTGCAGCAAGTCAGCTCTTTAAAATATAGCCCATTGGCTATCAGAATTTCTCACTTGGAAGTTGACTAGATGTATTTTACCTAATTTTCTTCCCCGAGGAAATCTGCATCTGCATGCATATATATATGCATGCATATAATCAAATCTACTGCTTTAAAAGGACAAACTGCATAGTTCCTAAGAGATCAGAATCAAAACTTTTAAACTTTAAAATATAGAATGTGGACAAGTGGCTTGGTTTATGAATCACTGCCTTGGATTGCCCCAGTCACCAAAACACTACTAATTGCACATTAGCCTGGCATTAGTTATTTTCTTTTTGTCATTGGAAGGTGGAGGAATATTTAGTCCTTTGGCCCAGTCTCTCTCTGTCTTGCTTAGTCATATACCTGCAGACACACACAGCCCTGCAGCAAATGAGCAGATAATTAGGATTTTGAAAGGGTATTACAGATTAACAATGGAACTGTGGGACAGGCTAGATTCATTGGCTAGCCATGTGCCACAGTCTTATAAACAGAGTGGCAGGGCTCTCTGTTTTCATATTAAAAGGTGTATGCAGTTGAAAGGTGCTAAATCCCCCACCCCACTTTATTTGTTTACCACCTGTAGGGCTTTTGACTCAGCCTATGTCAGATACCATCTTGGGGAGACCAGTGTTTTGGTATGGGAAGAGCTTTTGATCTCCTAAGACCCTCATCTGCAGACACCCTTCGCATGCCAAGAATATAAAGGTAAAGGTTTCCCTTGCTCGAAAGCCAGTCGAGTCCGACTCTAAGGTTGCGGTGCTCATCTCCGTTTCAAAGACGAAGAGTCAGCGCTGTCCGAAGACGTTTCCATGGTCATGTGGTCAGCATGACTAAACACCAAGGCGCACGGAACGCTGTTACCTTCCCACCAAAGTGGTACCTATTTATCTACTTGCAATTTCTTGCTTTCGAACTGCTAGGTTGGCAGGAGCTGGAACTAGAGATGGGAGCTCACTCCATCATGCGGCACCCAGGACTCGAACTGCTGAACTACTGACCTTCCACAGCCTGCAGTTCAGCGTCTTAACCACTTGAGCCACCACAGCTCCTGCCAAGAATATAGACCCCTGCAAATAGGCAAGCATGTGAATGGCTGCTTTTGTCACAATATGTGGCTGCTCTTATCACATCCAGTTTGGCCCTGAGAGCCAGTTTGGTGTAGTGGTTAAGTGTGCAGGCTCTCATCTGGGAGAACTGGGTTTGATTCCCCACTCCTCCACTTGCAGCTGCTGGATGACCTTGGGCAAGCCATAGTGCTGTCAGAGCTGTTCTCTCAAGGACAATTCTGGAAAGAGCTCTCTCAGCCCCGCCCACCTCACAGGGTGTCTGTTGTGGGGCGGGGAAGGGAAAGGAGTTGGTAAGCCACTCTGAGACTCCAAGTGAAGGGTGGGATATAAATCTAATTTCCTCCTTCTTGTTGGTGTGATTCCATTGGTCATAAATATGCTCAGATGACAGCAGCCTTCAGGTTGCAGTACATTGAGAGAATCTATTCCCCACCCCTTGGGAATTTTCTCAGGGGCCCTGGGAAGATTTATCCAGCTGTTAGAAGAACTAAAGATGAATCTCTGTTTGGGGAGATATTCATAGTCAAATTCTCACAATTGTAATCCATATTCAAAACAACAGTAACATTTTAATTTTGATGCCTTGGTGAATATTTGAATTATGGGATGGGATTTGGCATTAGATGTATATTTGTAGTGACCGGATTGGCTTTTCAGTCCCAAACCCACACAGTGCCATCCTATGCAGAGTTACGTCAGCCTAAACTCTTTGATTTCAATGGGCTTAGACTCTACATAGGATTGCAGAGCAGAATTTCAAACTTTGCATTGTCTGAAATTCACATTAAATACATGTGATTCCAGATTTCATAATGAAGACAACTGTCAGTCCCATAAATGAAAGCAACACCCCCCCCCCCATATCTGGCTTGTTTCAAAGATGACAAAGGGCTTAATAACCAGGCAATCAGACATTTCCTGTTCTTTGTTTGTGTTTATTTTGTTGGAAAGCAGAATATGAAAAAGAGAGAAATAACTTTGTAATAGAGTACAGAAACTATAAAATATCAAGATAAAAAGGGAGGCAACATTAGTTACATAGTTTTTAAAGTTCCAATGTCCCCCCCACTTCAAGCAAATATTTCTATTTTTTAATGAATGGTATCGCAAAATGCCTAACAGTGTATGAAATGGAACAAATCTGATAGAAGAGGTAAATAACTATAACAGCCTAGATATCCTTGCAGTTAAAAGAAAAGACAAAAGTTTTAACGAAGTAAGAAATTGCCCAGCCACAGACAAATATGGAGTGTGTTTCTAAAAGGCACTATCCTACACCAGCGTATTTGCTTTTCAACAGCTACAGTATTTGGAATCCAAGCACACGTGGAGACATTTTTATGATAATTTTTTCCAGTGCTAACTTTCAAGTAGGATAACAGGAGGAGCTTGTCCATATTAACTTGATGTTCAGAATGTGGATTAATCCCGTCATCTACAAAAAAAGGAAGAAAATGGTCTGCTTTGAATATGTAAACATGCCAGCTAAATATGCTGCAGCACTTAGAATCTGTGAAGTTTTTGAGGAGGCTATTAGAAGTTCTTATGGTTAGCAACAATAATAACGATAACCCTGCAGGAATCAGGTATAAAACTTTGAAACTGTAAGGGTTGAATCCTGTCTTAATTCCATGCATGGAAGAGCATCTTCTCAGCCTCTGCCCTCCCGAAGCAGCCCCAAATGCCCCCTGAAATGCTGTTCCTGGGGGATGGGAGACCTCCAAGAGCCACATGGGTGGGGGGGGGGGGGCCCTGGAGGGCTGCCACATGTACAGATCTTTCTGACAGGATCCATCTCTGTTTCAGAACATCCGATCGCCCAGAGTTCCAAACAGTAGCAAGGCTGATGGACGCTTCTCCTCTCTGATAGCACCACCACCACTACCGGTTGTGCTGTAACACCTGGATTCCGTTTTCAGGAATAATTATTAATGCTGCAGAGAGGCAATTGTAGTGTGATTAAGCATTGCTGCCAGTGTAGGTTTCTATTAGCTTTGCACCTTAAGAGAAGCAAGAACTGCTTTATGCTTCATGGTTAAAAATGTCCTTCATCGAGACTTCTAGTGATGGAGCCCAACTGACAGTACCCTGGGTTTCACCTTTTGCAGCCCTACTGATTCCTCCTGTGTCAATATTACAGGCCTATCACCTCTTTTCTCACTCTGTGGTACAGCTTGGTGACACTGATTCGCAACACACGTGAGATCACATGCCCGTGGTGCAGATGTGGCTGGCAAAACGCTGTTTTCATTGGGAGCTGGAGAAGGCAACCTCCAATGCTGGCTGAATTTAGAAATCCTGAAATGTTTTGCATTTGAGGTGTGAGATGTTGTTGCATGACCACAAAAATGTGAAAATGTAAGGCATCTAATATGGGAACATGTGCTTTCCAAGTTAGGGAACTCATACATTTTTAAAGTGAAATAGTTCCAAAATCTTTAAGCAGAGCAGGCCATCCTGCTGGGTCTCACTTAAAGTGAATGTACTGCAGACCTCCCCCCCCCATTCTGTCAAATGTGGGAGGATATATGATACACTGCATTAAACATTAGATACTCTTCCTCCTATAGAGGGATTTTTTAAAAAACACACCCCAACTTCATCTGTAATTGACTCTGAACACTTCACATTGTCTTGAATCAAGGGGTGAGATTGTTTCATTTATTTATATAAATTTCCACCCCACCCCCTAGGCTCTTTGGCAGCTTAAAACATAAACCAATAGAGAAACAGTATTGTATAAAGCCCCATCAGAGTCCCAGACTAGGGGGAAACTAGATTTGAATCCCCAGTTCAGGACACGCAGCTCCATGGGTGACCTTGGACCAATTTTTCTTTTTCAGACTAATCTACACTACACAATTGTTTTGAAAATGGGATCATCCCCTTTGGAGAAGGGATGGGATGGAAACTGAAGAAATGAATGGGCAAATTGGGTAAATTGATAGAGAGGGCGGTGGCGACACAGTTACAGGGCTTTCTGGATGACACTTCAGTCCTGGATCCTTTCCAGTCCAGCTTTTGCCCGGGCCACGGGATGGAGACTGTTCTGGTTGCCTTGACATACAATCTCCGAAGGCATCTGGATCAAGGTGGTGTGGCGGCATTGCTGCTGTTAGATCTGTCAGCCGCATTAGATACAGTCGGTCATCAACTGCTGACCCACCACCTTGCCGACGTGGGGATTCAGGGGCTTGCCCTTCAATGGCTTGCCTCTTTTCTTCAAGGTTGGGGACAGAGGGTGGCGATTGGGGATCAGCGCTCCCGGAGGCATCTTCTTGAGTGTGGGGTGCCACAGGGGGCAGTGCTGTCCCTAATACTATTTAACATCTATATGTGCTCCCCTCGCCCAGATTGCTTGGAGTTATGGGCTGGGGTGCCACCAATACACGGATGACACCCAGCTCTATCTAATGTTGGGTGGCCGGTCAGATTCCGACCCAGATGACCTTCATCGAACATTGCAAGCTGTGGCTGGTTGGCTCAGGCTGAGTCAGCTGAAGCTAAACCCGGCAAAGACAGAGGTCCTGGGTTTAGGTTGGGTCGGTTCAGGGCTGGGGCTCCCTCTCCCAGCCTTCGACGGGGTGCCTTTGGTGCCAGCGCTGAGGGTTAGGAGTTTGGGGGTGCTCCTGGACTCCTCTTTAACAATGGAGGCCCAGGTAGCAGCCACTGTCAAGTCAGCCTTTTACCATCTGTGGCTGGCACAGCAGTTGGCTCCCTACCTTGACCACAATGACTTGGCCACAGTGATCCATGCGACGGTCACCTCGAGGTTAGACTACTGCAATGCTCCCTACATGGGGCTGCCTTTGTTGCAGATCTGGAAGCTGCAGCTGGTGCAGAATGCAGCAGCCAGGCTGTTGATGGGTCTCTCTAGGCAAGACCATGTCCAGCCTGTCTTGAAGGCGCTGCACTGGCTGCCAATAGCGTATCGGGTCCGCTTCAAAGTGCTGGTTCTTACCTATAAAGCCCTATATGGCCAGGGTCCAGCTTACCTTTCCCCATATGTTCCCCCAATGGCACTACAGTCTGGGGCAAAACAACTTCTGGTCATCCCAGCCCCTAGAGATATTAAATATGCTGTGACTAGGGCCAGGGCTTTTTCGGTGGCGGCTCCTATCTGGTGGAACGAGCTCCCAGAGGAGATCAGGGCCCTGTGGGACCTTATGCAGTTTTGCAGGGCCTGTAAGACGGAGCTCTTCCGCCAGGCTTTTGAGTAGGAGCCGCCACTGTCACTGTACCGCCATCACGTTGCCATTTTTGGCGATGTGAACTGGCCTTGGGAATAGAGAACGGACAGAGTGCAGACTGATCAAGAAGAGACAGTAGTACCTTCTGAAGCATTGCATTGGAGTCCCCGTCTTGGATGATATATTGTTGTGAGCACCGATTTTAAATGTAAAATGTAATTTGATTGTTTTACCTGGTTTTATTGTTATGTATGGCACTTGCCTCTTGTTAGCCGCCCTGAGCCCATGTGGAAGGGCAGGATAGAAGTCAAATAAATAAATAAATAAATAAATAAATAAATGAAATCTATATGAATGCTAGCCCTCTAACTGGGTAGCCTGTCATTCATCACGATTGCAATAGTAGTTGGCATTAGTTACAGAAAAATAAAGGGTAGGTAGTCAGCTGATGCTCCAAGGCACTCTTTTCCTCATTCATTCATTCATTCATTCATTCATTCATTCATTCATTCAATATATTGATACCCCACCTTTCTCCAAAAGGCAGCTTTCACCAAGATCAATATCCACAATGCAATACAACCAGTAATAAAATCCTTTTACCCATGACATATGTACAATAATCCACCCCACAGCTGAAATACTGGACTCAAATTAAAAACGCAGAACTATCTTACATTGAAAAAATATTATTGAAAAGCTGTGGAGCTTGGAATAGCTTTGCACTTCTTGTGAAGAACCAGCCTGTGTCTTATGCAGGCAAAAACCTGTATTACTGTATGAGAACACCACAGGGTCACCTTCCCACTTAGACCTCTCTTCTAGGGGTACTGGGAATAGAATATACTTCTGTAGCCTGCCCAAAGGTTTCTGGTCTAATTAGGAATACACACAAACAGATACTCATCACATAAAGGGTTTCTTCCAGGCTTGATACATACTGAACCAACAGAATGTGATTTTCCTGTGCTACCCCAGCTGATTAGTATTTGGAAGGGAGACCATGAAGGAAGTCAAGGGTAGCTATGCCAAGGCAGGCAATAGCAAACCCACCTCTGTTCATTTCTTGCCTTGAAAACCCTACAGGGTCACCATAAGTCAGCTGAGACTTAACAGCACTTTCCACCACCACTACCACCACCCCAGCTGAACTTACACCGTTTATCCTGTTTCTATAACAATCCCTTCTCAGCCTAAAGAGATCTGTTAAGATCTTTAACAACTGAACCTGCTAACTGCCATCTCTCTCTCACCTCCCAGCCCAAAGGCCATTTTCCAATTGCCCGCTCCCTCATAGAACTCTTATGTTACCAACTCATGCAGCTTTGAATAACTTATGGTAACACTTCCATCACACAACCCTTCTTCTGGTAAGTCATTCCAATAAAGTTGGCACAATCGCTGATAAATCATGAACACTAGCAGAGGAAGGTCTAATGACCCTAGAAGGATAGTTTCAGGTAGCCGTGTTGGTCTATAGTAGTAGAACAACATTTGAGTCCATTAGCACCTTAAAGACCAACACATTTTTCCAGGGTATAAGTTTTTGTGAGTTAAATCTTACCTGAATAAGTGAGCGTTGCCCGACGAAAACTTTTGTGTGTAAACTGCCTTCAAGTCACAGCCAACGTATGACAACCCCATAAGGTTTTCAAAGCAAGTGATTAAGCAGAGGTGGTTGGCCATTGCCTTCCTCTGCAAAGTCTTCCTTGGTGGTGTCCCATCCAAGTACCAGGCCGGCATAGCTTCTCAGATATGATGTGATCAGGCTATACGGTATCATTCCACATTCCCACTAAAGCTTATACCCTGGAAAATACTGGACTGGATGCTAGGAGAAGGCATTGCAAACCAGTGACAGGTTTCAGGAGCACAACTGGAGCATAGGTTCATACCAGGAGAGAAACTCTCATAGATCCCACACCATGAAGGGCTTTTAAAGTTTTAGAATCATCACCTTAACCAGACCTCAGAAACAGACAATCAATGAAATTGGTTCAACATGTGATGTGCTCCTGTTCTATCTTTCATTCAATCTTTTATTGCTAGTTCTTGGCATTTTCAGCAAGTTCTAGGGCAGACCTAAGTTAAAAGGCAAGTCTAATAACAGATTTTTGTCCTCTGTATTAACTGTGATCCAGGAAACCAAAACACCTGTACTTTGCATGGTCGTCTATAGTACTGCAAAAATTTGCATGCATCCCATGTTGCCTTCAAACTGCACGCCCTCTTGGAGTGTCTTGGATTGTGGCCATTGTGTTTTAGACACTAGATGTGCTGAAGCAATGCTTTTCTTGCTAGACTCATTAGGTTTAAGCAGCATAAAGATAACTTTGATACTCTTAGAAAGCCTGACTTGACCAACTGTCAAGCCAAATATGAAGCTATGCACCCTTTCCAACAGGCATTTCTGTCCGTTTGTCAATGATCTCACAGTATTCTGGATTTGGAGAGACGTATTTGCCAGGTTTTGGAAAACTATGTGCTTGGGAGCTATTAGGCACTCAACTCCAGAGAGCGAGATTTATTCTAGCTCAGCAGTGAGGAGAGAGCCAAAGGAAACAAAACAGGACCCAAGGTTAAAATGTAAGAGCTCACAACTGTGTCAGTATCACAAAGCCAGATCTTCCAGGCGCATAAGGGAGTAGTATAAGACATATTGCAGGGAACAGATATGTGTCAAGGAGTCGCGGTTTGTCCATGCACACGTCTTACAGTGCTTCTTTTCATATGTCTGCCTTGGTTGTTTCTCTAGGCATCTGTATACAACAACCCCAATTGATTTAACTGTTTGTGGGCTCCCCACAAAGAACCCTGGAACTTAGAGGGCCATTTTACACACTACACATTACTGGCCTGTAAGTACACACTCAGCCGGAAGCTGCAGCCCATCCAGACTTTCTGATGAGTGCCTATATGATTTCTGTGTTTGCAGAATCTGTTCATTCATGCTTTATGTTTTTCATTATATGCCTAAAAATGTAGGGGATGAGAAGGCCTCATTACGGTTCTATAAGGGCACAAGAGAACAGAACACTCGTCCAAGAGGAAATGTAGCAGTGGCACACGTTACTCCAAACCAGCCCTATTTCAATGTGTGATGTGATGCACACCATATAGCTGCTTCCACATGGAAATGGTTCCTTGGAAGGAATGCAGGAAGCCTCCAGATCAAAGGGAAATGCCAACAGATGTTGTATTACTTTTGAACATGACTTGTGGAGTTCCTAGGGCTTTCCCTGTTGAGCCTAAGAAAAATAAAACATTTTTTCCCCTATACCTTAAAGGGGCATGCTTGGAATGGCTGCATGGGAAAGGAGTGTCCATATGATCACTCCCTTCATTGCCACTACAGGGAAGGTTGCTGAGTGAAGCTCCACTGTCAGCTCGTGTGGCGTAGTGGTTAGAGTGTCAGACGAGGATCTGGGAGACCCAGGTTTGAATCCCTGTTCTGCCACGGAAGTTTTCTGGGTGACCGTGGGCCAGTCATACACTCTCAGCCTACCCTGTCCCATGGGGTTGTTGCTGTGAGGATAAAATGGAAGAGAAGAAAACGATGCAAGCTGCTCTGGCTCTCCATTGGGGAGAAACACAGAGTGCAAAGGAAGTACATAAAAATAGCATGGGGCAGGTAACTTCTGCCTGCTGTTC
>NW_015174861.1:890157-894916 GCF_001447785.1 Gekko japonicus
CGGCACCAAATTGTTGGAAGAATTTTAACTGTAGCCCTGGACAGTCTAAACTAACTCTGCATAGTGTTACCTGCACCCCCCTCTAGATTCATAATGGTCTGGTGTGGGCCCCTTACCAAGGCGGTAGGATGTAAAAGGAGAGTTAGCTGGAACGCAACACAAGGTTACTTAACAAAAAATAGTTTATTAGCTAAAGACATGCAAGCAATACAAAACAGAATCCTTACTTCAAAAGAAAAAAAGACAGTCAGTGGTTATATATATATAACAAAGGTTCCCCATGCACAGAAAGCTTTCTGGACTGACACCAGGGAGACCACGAAAGGCAAAGCATACCCTGTATCTCCCGAGAGTCAGTGCTCAACTGAAGCTTCTGGCCTATTTTTATACCATTTTGGTCCTATACATTTTGATAGAGCCATAGAAATCATAAACTGCATCAATTAATTTTAACTGCCCTGTTGAGTATGGGCCATCAGGAATCAGGAGATGTTTACGCATTCCATGGGCAATGGGGCATCTTGATGCTCCTTTGCAAAACAATGCAAGGTAGCACCTGCATTTCTAAATAACAAACACAAGAATGTTACAGTTCCAGGGTGTTCTTTTGTTTCCTTGACCCCGAGTAGACATTTGGGCACCTGTCTGGTGGCTGGAGATGTGATGTGGATTTCTGCATGAAGACAGAGCTTAGTATTGCAAATATTCTGGCTTCCTTGACTTAATGGCAGGTGAAAAAATTCTTTTATTCTTAAATGTTTCCAAATTCTTTAGGTCTAAAATGTTTCCAAATTCTTTAGGTTCATGAACAATGAAAATGCAGATGTTAATTCCTGTGTAAGAAGAGACAAAGGCCTAGCAAAATTCTTTTTGGGAGTCATGTACTGCTAGCTGTTTGGAAAGTTACAGGAATAGAGGGGAGAAAAAGACTATGATTTATTTACGAAATTAATTATATAAATGGGTTAAAATTTTCTGAACCATTTATTTTTTTTTTCTCACAACAACTGGCAGTAGCTCTCCAGGGTCTCAGGCAGAAATCTTTCACATCACCTATTGCCTGATCCTTTTTACTGGTAATGCCAGGGATTGAACCTGCGACCTTCTGCATGCCAAGTAGATGCTCTACCACTGAGCTATGGCCCCTTATTTGCAGCTTATATTTGCAGTTTAATATATCAAGTTGTCCTCATTCTATCGGTGAACAACGCATACGCAGTAAGCCCCTCAACTAGTTCCAACATATTCTCACACTGTTTCAGAACACTACCCTAAACCTTCTAAAAGTGAGCTGTGCAGTTGTGTGATAACCTTTTCCTGACAAGAAGAGAAGAAGAAGAGAAGAGATTGGATTTATACCCCGCCCTTCACTACCCAAAGGAGTCTCAGAGCGGCTTACAAGCTCCCTTCCCTTCCCCTCCCCACAACAGACACCCTATGTGGTAGGTGGGGCTGAGAGAGCTCTGACAGAAACTGCTCTTTTTCAAGAACAGCTGTTCCAGAACTATGGTTTGCCCAAGGTCATCCAGCAGGTACAAGTGGAGGAGTGGGAAATCAAACCTGGTTCACCCAAATTAGAGTCCACACACTTAACCACTACACCTAACTGGCTGTGTTAGTGACACAGTGAACTTGAACAAACAAGCAAATCAGTTTCTTTTAACCAGCACCTCTGTAAACGGGAAAATATTACTTTCGGCCAAAAATGGTCTTGTCAAAACCAACCAATGCTTCTTCAAAGTTCTAGCATAGCTTTTCTTTTACCAAAAAAAAAAAAAGTTCTAGCATAGCTTCACCTTTGCTTCCAACTTTATAATATGTCTCTTCCTAAGGTTCTGCTCTAATCCTTAGATCAAAGGCTTCTTGGATAAACTTTTTTTCCTTCTTGTTTGATGTGTTCCTTCTTAGAGACACTTTCCCCCTGTTATATATGTAGATAAGGTAATACCAAAAAAAGGGGCAGGCCTGAGGCTGCCTCTTTTGTTTCCAGTTGACTGCTGAATAAAAACAGTTCTGAAAAAGGACCCCAAGAACCAACAGCCTCAATTCTCTGCCAGTTCTGGAAGTTCTGCCAGCTGGTGATACTCGACTTCACCTGTCTTGCAGGTTAAAATAAGGTGAATACTTCACTCATGACAAACCTACATTTCCCATAGCTAATCCCATTCCATACCCCTCACTTGAGAGGTGGGTGGAGTAGTTTGCCACAGCCTCTAGAAACAACAGTAGATTACCTTTGTGCTGCCTCCCTGTACATGCTGCATCAGGGTGGGGTGTGGCAAGGAAAAGTTAAAAAAGGGTTGCTGGTCTCTCTCCCCTTTAACCAGAGGAGGCCAGATGTTTCTGCGTCCTGCCAACTGCTCGCCACACCCCTTTTAAAAATAATTTTTATTGCTTTTATCTCTACATCCTACATTCTACACACTACAACCAAAAATACAGAGTAGGAAAGGATCTAATTTCGATTTTTGATATTTCCCTAGTACTTAAGATTACAGTATAATAGCTTTGTAGAGAGAAAGTATACAGAAAAAGTAAAATTAAATAAAATAACATAAATGTGCATTATTACGCATAAAGTACAAAGGAGATTCTCAGATCTTTATTTATTTGCTTCTTTTCCTTCACGTTTGTTCTTCTTCTCCCAGGGGAGTTTAACCTTATATGATCTAGGGGCAGCCGCCTCCAGTTCAGATTCAGAGTCAAAAATCTTGCCAATAGATGAAGATGTGAAAGAGGAACTGTCACTGCTTATCTCATCTTGTTCGCTTTTATCTTCTATGGCGTTGTTGTCCTCTGCTTTTCCTTTTTCCGTCACTGGGCTTTGATTCTGCTTCAGAAATAGCTCAGCCTTAGTAAGAGAGTCAATCTTTTCTTTTTTCCCTTTAAAGTTGAAAATAAGTCCTTCTGGAAGAATCCATCGATAAAGAATTGAGTTTCCCTGTAAAAATGATGTGACATTTCTATATTGCTTCCTCTTCTTTCGTATCTCAAATGGAACATCTTTTAAAAAAATTGTTTCTTCTCCTTGCATGTTTAGAGTTATCCCATTTGTCGCTTTAAGTATCGAGTCTCTTGTTGATCTTTTAGAAAATTTTACAAATATTCCCCCTGGAAGATAATTTTTCTTGACAAATTCTGGATACGTATGATAAACCATGTCCATATCTGCTTGTAATGATTCAGGTTTACAGTTTGCCAGGGGAGCCAATGCTTCACTTAAGATCTCTTTCAGATTTTCATCTTTCTTTTCTGGGATGCCATGAAATCTTAAAACATATAATGATCTTTCCACTTGTAGCTGTAATAGTTGTTGTTTTTCGGAGACCCTTTCTTTATCTGCTGCTTCCATTCTTTGGTCCAATGCTTTTGTCTTATGGTCAACTTTTTCAGCTTTTTGGCTGTCTTCTCTGTTTTTATCTTAGTTTCTTTAAGTTCTTTCTGTAGAACATCAAAGTTCTTGTTGAGGTTAGTCATCTGGTCCAGCAGAGGGTGCAGTGCTTCAGAAATCGTATTGGCTATGTCTGTAGCTGGTTCTGGTCTGGTGACTGGTGATGTTAAGTTGGCAGTTCCTATAGATGATTTCCCTCTGGATGCCATTTCCCCCCCTCAATGAGACATTGTTTATGTTAAAGGTAAAAGTTCTTAGAAGTTCTGAGATTCTTCTCTGCAATATAAGATGTAGCCCTCTGCACTCAGCGTGGGTTAGGTGATGTTCTCGCTTCAAAATTTCAGCTTAGCTTTTAAATTTCGTTACTATTCTCGCTGTTTTGTCTAGGGTAGGGTTGTTCCTCCCCCTCTGGGAGGGTTTCCCCCCCTTCTCTAGATTTAGGGTTTCGCCATCTCTTTGCCGGTTCCCACTTTAGCGCTTATTATTTTACAGTTTCATCACTCACATTTATTGTCGATAGTTGTCAGTAGTATAGGGAAGGTCTCTGTTGCTTAGATCCTTTGCTCGCTCTGGTTCCAGAATGCGCCTCTGAGTGCCATTGCTGGTCTTGGGATGGCGGAACCTAACGGGGCAAAAAGGAGCCTCAATCCCTTCAGGAGCGGCTCCAGGTTAGAAGCCCCCTACAAGGGCTCCAGGGGAGGCCGGAATCATCCAGTCTTCCTCCCTGCCACCCCGATATGGATCACACCCATCGGAGCTTGATGAGGTGTGTCCGTTCGCGGGTCGCCAAAGCCGGAAGTCCAACTGCTCGCAACACCCTTGAGGCTCAATGTAAAGCTAAATAAATTTGGTCCTTTTATTATCCCATCTGATGATATGGCTCTCCTCATTTTTGCCTCCACTTGCAAACAAATTGTGACTTACTGAGCGAACAGTAAGGCCATGCATGATGTATCTGCTGTAACCCTTGACAACATACTCAGTTGTGACTTCTGCTCATGGCAAACCCAGCTAATGAGATAGTGCCCATGACAGGCACATGGGGAAGCTGTGTACAAATACAAGGGGACAAAGGCACCAGGGGTCAGGACAGTGATGGTCACTGGTTCTTCTAAGCCTGAAACCATCAGACCACTCAACCACAGTGGGTTTACTCTTCCATCAAGACTAAAGATGTTTGCCAAACCCATTCCTTGCTCAAGAGGCAAGCTGCCAAGTTTTTTGTGGGTCCTCGGCCAGGATGTGGAGGTTGGACTTGCATAATCTCCTGTGCTCATGATACTAGCATTGGCCGCCACTGGACAGAAAGACTAGTTCATTGGGTTTTTTTAAAGTTGCAAACTCCAGGTGGAGCCTGGAGATCTCCTG